>NC_134689.1:181814428-181941928 GCF_050947455.1 Rhinoderma darwinii | reverse complement strand
TTTTTCTACCTTCATAATAAAAAAATCTTTTTTTTTTTATGGCATTTTCGGAAGCCTCAAGCCCACCTGGAGTTGCACGAGCAAGGCCACGTCGGCGTCTCCTTCCGAAAGCGGCCGGGAGCCAGTTCCGAGTATGAGCGGCGTGTGCCTGCCTTTTGCACCCGTGGGGGGATAGAGGGGCCCCTGGGGAGCTTGTACATGCCGGCAGCTTCCTTGTGGGAGCTCCACAGCGCCCGCGGCGAGTCCCGTTGTGTCCAGCCGGCTGACAAGCACTTCCGGTCCGCGAAGGATGCATGTCAGCGGCGGTGTGCCCGCTCCGGGTGTGAGCGGCGTGTGCCTGCCTATGGCATCCTGGGGGGGATAGAGGAGCCATGGGGAAGCCGTGCCAGCCCGGTTGCAGCCGTGTACGAGCTCCTCAGCGCCAGCGTCGGAGTTTGAGGGCAAGAGCGGTAGGAGCGGCCAACTCATGCCGACCTCCTGGAACTCCCCGTCGGCTTCGCTCGCGGGTCGGTCCCGCTGATTTTTCTACCTTCATAATAAAAAAATCTTTTTTTTTTTATGGCATTTTCGGAAGCCTCAAGCCCACCTGGAGTTGCACGAGCAAGGCCACGTCGGCGTCTCCTTCCGAAAGCGGCCGGGAGCCAGCTCCGAGTATGAGCGGTGTGTGCCTGCCTTTTGCACCCGTGGGGGGATAGAGGGGCCCCTGGGGAGCTTGTACATGCCGGCAGCTTCCTTGTGGGAGCTCCACAGCGCCCGCGGCGAGTCCCGTTGTGTCCAGCCGGCTGACAAGCACTTCCGGTCCGCGAAGGATGCATGTCAGCGGCGGTGTGCCCGCTCCGGGTGTGAGCGGCGTGTGCCTGCCTATGGCATCCTGGGGGGGATAGAGGAGCCATGGGGAAGCCGTGCCAGCCCGGTTGCAGCCGTGTACGAGCTCCTCAGCGCCAGCGTCGGAGTTTGAGGGCAAGAGCGGTAGGAGCGGCCAACTCATGCCGACCTCCTGGAACTCCCCGTCGGCTTCGCTCGCGGGTCGGTCCCGCTGATTTTTCTACCTTCATAATAAAAAAATCTTTTTTTTTTTATGGCATTTTCGGAAGCCTCAAGCCCACCTGGAGTTGCACGAGCAAGGCCACGTCGGCGTCTCCTTCCGAAAGCGGCCGGGAGCCAGCTCCGAGTATGAGCGGTGTGTGCCTGCCTTTTGCACCCGTGGGGGAATAGAGGAGCCATGGGGAAGCTGTGCATGCCCAAGCTTCAAACTGTCACCATGTCAACAGACATGGTGACAGCGTCCCGATCGCAAAGCAGGATTCAAACAGGACCAATCAGAGTGGTCCCTGTGCCGGAAACGAGCTGTGATTGGTCAGTACTGACAGGCCAATCATAGCGCAGGAGCAGTGTTGCCTGCCTATTGCACCCGTGGGGGGAATAGAGGAGCCATGGGGAAGCTGTGCATGCCCAAGCTTCAAACTGTCACCATGTCAACAGACATGGTGACAGTGTCCCGATCGCAAAGCAGGATTCAAACAGGACCAATCAGAGTGGTCCCTGTGCCGGAAACGAGCTGTGATTGGTCAGTACTGACAGGCCAATCACAGCGCAGTAGCAGTGGTGCCTGCCTATTGCACCCGTGGGGGGGATAGAGGAGCCATGGGGAAGCTGTGCATGCCCAAGCTTCAAACTGTCACCATGTCAACAGACATGGTGACAGCGTCCCGATCACAAAGCAGGATTCAAACAGGACCAATCAGAGTGGTCCCTGTGCCGGAAACGAGCTGTGATTGGTCAGTACTGACAGGCCAATCACAGCGCAGGAGCAGTGGTTTGCCGGCATCTCCGTCTCTGACAAGCTCTTTCCTGTCAGAGAGCTTGTGAGAGACGGAGACAGGAATAAATACAGTGCGTAAGTTCAAAAAAACCAGCGATCTGCCGCTTTTCTGCCCTTTTGTGCCCACTAACCTGTTTTTAGTTAGTTAGGTAGCACAAGTTTTTCAGTATGGCCAAAAGAGTCTTTTCAGCCGAGGAAGCATCTGCAATGCTGTGTTCCGACACGGACAGCGCAAGTGAAGGTGAGGAGCAGTTCGTGCTTCCATCTTCCTCTGCATCTAGTGACTCTGAATCTGCACCCCCCAGTCGGCGTAGAAGAGCCGTAGTTCCTGATCTGCCTGAGCTGACCTGGGAAGCTGCAGAGAATTATACCCCCCAGGTGCCTGAGTTTACAGCCCGCTCAGGCATTCAAATTGAAATGACGGGTTTCAGCCCCATTGATTATTTTAACCTTTTTTTTTCAGACTCCCTTTTAGCGTTAATGGTCCAGCAGACCAACATCTATGCGGAACAATTTATCGCCCAGAACCCTGACTCTTATTATGGGAGAAGCCAAAATTGGACCCCCACAAACCTAGTGGAATTGCGGAAGTTTTGGGGCATATTTTTAAGTTTTGGCCTAATAAAAAAGCCTAGGATTAGAGACTATTGGTCCCTTGATATTTTATATAACACCCCCATTTACCGCACAGTAATGCCAAGGAAGCGCTTCGAAGCCATCCTGAAATTCCTTCATTATAATGATAATAGCCAGTGCCCACCCCCACAGGCCCCAAATTTTGATAGGCTATATAAAATACGACCATTGATTGCCCACTACTCCCAAATTTTTTCCCACGTTTATACCCCCCAGCAAAATATTTCGGTAGATGAATCCCTAGTCAGCTTCAAGGGTAGACTGCACTTCAGGCAGTATCTACCCAATAAAAGAGCCCGGTACGGCATAAAGCTCTACAAGCTGTGCGAAAGTGCCACCGGTTACACCTACTCCTTTAGGGTCTATGAGGGAAAAGACTCTCATATAGATCCCCCAGAATGCCCCCCTTTCCTTGGAATTAGTGGAAATATCGTATGGGATCTTATCCATCCTTTACTTGGGAAAGGCTATCATCTTTATCTGGACAACTTTTATAACAGTGTCCCCTTAGTAAAAGTTCTCTTGTCCAGATCCACCTTGGCATGCGGAACAATCCGCAAAAATAAGAAGGGCCTCCCCAAAACATTGCTGGGTCAGATCCTAAAATTAGGAGAGAGCAAAGCTTTCTGCTGCGACAATCTGCTCCTCCTAAAGTATAAGGATAAAAGGGACGTCCTTATACTGACCAGCATACACGACAGCAGATGCAGCCTAGTCCCTGTACGTGGATCCACTTCCCAAGTCCCAAAACCATATTGTGTACAGGAGTACAACAAGTATATGGGTGGCGTTGACCTGTCCGACCAGGTTATAAAACCATACAACGCCATGCGCAAGACCAGAGTATGGTATAAGAAGCTGTCTGTGCATCTTACACAGATGGCTTTATACAACGCCTTTGTCCTCTATAGATATGCCAGCAGTGGAGGTACGTTCCTGCAATTTCAGGAAAAGGTCATAAAGTCCCTGATGTTTGGTAACCAGGAAGGAGAGGGCAGTTCATCTGGCTCTTCCGTCAGTAGGATAATTCCCGGCCAGCATTTCCCCACAGAAATCCCCCCCACTGAAAAAAAAAAGAAGCCCCAAAAAAAATGCCGTGTGTGTGCCAAGCGAGGCATTCGTAAGGACACCACATACCATTGTGAGACATGTCCCACAAATCCCGGCCTGTGCATGAAACAATGTTTCAAAATTTATCATACCTCCTTGGATTTTTAATTTATTTATTCATTATTCACCTTTTCTGTCTCCCATACTGGCCATGACCAATTATTAATTTTTCTACTGACCAGCCCCATTTAAAATTTGATCATTTAAAAATTGTAAAAAAAACACCTAAAACAAAACTAAAAATTCTCACTATACCCCTAGATAATTTCCTCAATGGGTGTAGTTTCCGAAATGGGGTCACTTGTGGGGGGTTTCCACTGTTTTGTCCCCTCAGGGGCTTTGTAAATGTGACAAGGCCTCTCAAACCATTCCTGCTAAATGTGATCTCCCAAAGCCAAATGGCACTCCATCCCTTCTAAGCCCTGCCCTGTGTTCAAATATCCGTTTATTACCACATGTGGGGTATTGTTTTACTCGGGAGAAATTGCTTTACAAATTTTACGGTGCTTTTTCTCCTTCAGTCCTTGTGGAAATGAGAAAAAACTGGCTAAACCTAAATTTTCTTTGAATAAATGTTGATTTTAATTTTCACGGCCTACTTCCAATAAATTCTGTAAAAAACCTGTGCGGTCAAAATGCTCACCATACCCCTAGATAATTTCCTTGAGGTGTCTAGTTTCCCAGATGGGGTCACTTGTGGGGGGTTTCCACTGTTTTGTCCCCTCAGGGGCTTTGTAAATGTGACAAGGCCTCTCAAACCATTCCTGCTAAATGTGATCTCCCAAAGCCAAATGGCACTCCATCCCTTCTAAGCCCTGCCCTGTGTTCAAATATCCGTTTATTACCACATGTGGGGTATTGTTTTACTCGGGAGAAATTGCTTTACAAATTTTACGGTGCTTTTTCTCCTTCAGTCCTTGTGGAAATGAGAAAAAAATGGCTAAACCTAAATTTTCTTTGAATAAATGTTGATTTTAATTTTCACGGCCTACTTCCAATAAATTCTGTAAAAAACCTGTGCGGTCAAAATGCTCACCATACCCCTAGATAATTTCCTTGAGGTGTCTAGTTTCCCAGATGGGGTCACTTGTGGGGGGTTTCCACTGTTTTGTCCCCTCAGGGGCTTTGTAAATGTGACAAGGCCTCTCAAACCATTCCTGCTAAATGTGATCTCCCAAAGCCAAATGGCACTCCATCCCTTCTAAGCCCTGCCCTGTGTTCAAATATCCGTTTATTACCACATGTGGGGTATTGTTTTACTCGGGAGAAATTGCTTTACAAATTTTACGGTGCTTTTTCTCCTTCAGTCCTTGTGGAAATGAGAAAAAAATGGCTAAACCTAAATTTTCTTTGAATAAATGTTGATTTTAATTTTCACGGCCTACTTCCAATAAATTCTGTAAAAAACCTGTGCGGTCAAAATGCTCACCATACCCCTAGATAATTTCCTTGAGGTGTCTAGTTTCCCAGATGGGGTCACTTGTGGGGGGTTTCCACTGTTTTGTCCCCTCAGGGGCTTTGTAAATGTGACAAGGCCTCTCAAACCATTCCTGCTAAATGTGATCTCCCAAAGCCAAATGGCACTCCATCCCTTCTAAGCCCTGCCCTGTGTTCAAATATCCGTTTATTACCACATGTGGGGTATTGTTTTACTCGGGAGAAATTGCTTTACAAATTTTACGGTGCTTTTTCTCCTTCAGTCCTTGTGGAAATGAGAAAAAAATGGCTAAACCTAAATTTTCTTTGAATAAATGTTGATTTTAATTTTCACGGCCTACTTCCAATAAATTCTGTAAAAAACCTGTGCGGTCAAAATGCTCACCATACCCCTAGATAATTTCCTTGAGGTGTCTAGTTTCCCAGATGGGGTCACTTTTGGGTGATTTGTACTGTTTTGTCACTGCAAGAGCCCTTCTAACAAAATAAGGCCCCAAAATCCACTAGGTGTTCCTTTGCTTCTGAGGCCTGTGCTTCATTCCAGTAGCACGCTACGACCACATGTGGGATATTTCCTAAAACTGCAGAAACTGGGCAACAAATATTGAGTTGAATTTCTCTGCTAAAACCTTCTGTGTAATAAAAAAATAGTATTAAAAATTTATTTCTGCCAATAAATATGAAATTTGTAAATTCCACCTCTACTTTGCTTTAATTCCTGTGAAATGTGTAAAGGGTTAAGACATTTTCTAAATGCTGTTTTGAATACTTTGAGGGGTGAAGTTTTTAAAATGGGGTGACTTTTTGGGGGTTTCTAATATATAAGGCCCTCAAAGCCACTTCACAACTGAACTGGCCCCTGTAAAAATGGCCTTTTGGCATTTTCTTGAAAATGTGAGAAATTGCTGCTAAAGTTGTAAGCCTTGTGATGTCATAGAAAAATAAAAGGATGTTCAAAAAATGATGCCAATCTAAAGTAGACATATGGGTGATGTTAATTAGCAACCATTTTGTGTGGTATAACTGCCTGTCTTACAAGCAGATACATTTAAATTGAGAAAAATGCTAATTTTTGCAATTTTTCTCTAATTTTCGGTGTTTTTCACAATTAAATATAGAACATATCGAGCAAATTTTGCTAGTAACTTAAAGTGCAATGTGTCACGAGAAAACAATCTCAGAATCGCTTGGATAGGTGAAAGCATTCCAGAGTTATTACCACATAAAGTGAACATGTCAGATTTGAAAAATGAGGCTCTGTCAGGAAGGTCAAAAGTGGCTAGGGCGGGAAGGGGTTAACCTAGTTCGGTCCCCACCGTTACAGTCGGATGTCAGCTGTAAGATACAGCTGAGATCCGGTGATGATGGCACCGACTCAGCTTCTGAGCCGGTGCCAAACATTGTACGGCATTTTGCGGGAAGTCAATGCTTTCCAGGACGTACATATACGTCCAATGGCGGGAAGGGGTTAAAATTTGTAAGTCCTCTAAATTGCGGAAAATGTATTTTATTTTTTAAAAAGTGCTGCCAAAATTGAGTAAAGAGATGGAAATACATATTTAATTTTAAAAAATTGTACAGTATGTGTGTACATATGTGATATATTGCAGTTAAAAATAGGGAAAAATGTTAATTTTTACAAAATTTCTTCAATTTTTCGATTTTTTTATTAATTTTCACAAATTGTATCAGTCTACTTTTACCACTAAAATAAAGTACAACATGTTACGAAAAAACAATGTCAGAATTACTTGGATATTCAAAACTTTCGCAGAGTTATTCTCTATTAAAGAGGCTCTGTCACCAGATTTTGCAACCCCTATCTGCTATTGCAGCAGATCGGCGCTGCAATGTAGATAAGAGTAACGTTTTTATTTTTAAAAAATGAGCATTTTTGGCCAAGTTATGACCATTTTTGTATTTATGCAAATGAGGCTTGCTAAAGTCCAACTGGGCGTGTTTAAAGTAAAAGTCCAACTGGGCGTGTATTATGTGTGTTACATCTGGGCGTGTTTACTTCTTTTACTAGCTGGGCGTTCTGACGAGAAGTATCATCCACTTCTCTTCAGAACGCCCAGCTTCTGGCAGTGCAGACACACCGTGTTCTCGAGAGATCACGCTGTGTCGTCACTCACTTCCTGCCCCAGGTCCTGCATCGTGTCGGACGAGCGAGGACACATCGGCACCAGAGGCTACAGTTGATTCTGCAGCAGCATCGGCGTTTGCAGGTAAGTCGATGTAGCTACTTACCTGCAAACGCTGATGCTGCTACAGAATCAACTGTAGCCTCTGGTGCCGATGTGGCCGACACGATGCAGGACCTGGGACAGGAAGTGAGTGACGTCACAGCGTGATCTCTCGAGAACACGCTGTGAGTCTGCACTGCCAGAAGCTGGGTGTTAACGAACAGAAGTGGGTGATGCTGATTCGTCAGCATCATACACTCCCATTCCTAACGCCCAGCTAGTAAAAGAAGTAAAAACGCCCCGATGTACACACATAATACACGCCCACTTGTACTTTTACTGTAAACACGCCCAGTTGTACTTTTGCAAGCCTCATTTGCATAAATACAAAAATGGTCATAACTTGGCCAAAAATGCTTGTTTTTTAAAAATAAAAACGTTACTGTAATCTACATTGCAGCGCCTATCTGCTGCAATAGCAGATAGGGGTTGCAAAATCTGGTGACAGAGCCTCTTTAAATTCAGACATACCAGATTTTATAAATCTGGCTTGGTCATTAAGGGGTTAAAGCAGGACTAAAGCCTATGACTTGCGACATATTTGTACAATGCACAGTTCATAAAAGGTTAAAGGGAATCCTTGTTGCAAATGTAATATAAAGTACAGCAGCAGTCATTATGAACCTCGTAGCACATCCCCAAATCATTTTCCATAATCATATGTATTTATTTATTTTTAAACTGAAGGCAATGTAAAATCCTGCAACAATAAATGGGTGAAATGTGGGCCTGGCTCTTTTGCACCAGTAGGCAAATATGACTGACTTATTTTTGGCAACAAACTAAATAGCTGGTGTGTAGAGAAGGACACAGCTGCAGATTGAATAATGGCCTCTAGCGTTTATTTTCTAGTGTCCCTTTCCATTGGTACACTGGAAAGTGGAGTGTAGCTGCTGTATGCCATATCTTTTGCATATAATAGACACAAACAAATAACCATAAGCAATGCAAGTTGAGTGGAAACAAAAGCATTTTGTGGTGGGAAGATGACCATAAATAAAAGGTCTGTTTACTTAAAAATTGTTGATATAAGCAATTCAAATGTTTTTCTAAATTAGAGGAACAAACAAAAGAAATTCTATGTAAGATAAGTTATTAAATATTTAGAGCCTTGCATAAACATATGTTCTGTATGTAGTTTATTAAATGAATTATATCTCATGACAGAAAGAAATGGCTTCTGCAGCTTGGTTTTAGAGATGGGTGGGGGTCTCAGTGCTCTGACACCCACCCATAAAAACTTCTGACTTGTTGCTATGACATGTCAAAAGTTTGTTAAAAGTTTAGTTCCAAGTTAAACCCTTAACAACTGCCCTCCTTTTAACGGCAGGCGGTGCACGCGCTTTGCTTACAGCAACGTCTATTGGCGTCGCTGTAGAAAAAGGCTGACGAGCGCTCCTGTGAGCTCATGCTCTAAGCAGGAGCTGTAACTAACAGAGCAGCCTTCTAAATACAGCTGGGTCGGAAAACATTCGGACTATTTAACCCAAAGAGGGAACTCCCCTCTTTGATCGCATCACTGGAAACCCGGTGACGTGATCAAAGAGCAGGGAATCTGTAAAGGATCTGCCAGACACAGCTTCTGTTTCGACGCCCATGGTTAATCAGTCTGCACCTGCTCCTAGGTTTGATAGAGTGACTCGATCTGCTACCACTCAGGCTGGTAGGCTGAGGAGTGGGAAAACCTATCACAGCCTGGCCAGACGGTTCTAGCTCCTGCCCTTGGTCTATGTATACCTTAATTTGCTTCTTGTCTTTACCTGTGATTATCTCTTGTTTCCTGGGTCTGCTGTTCCAGCTATTACTATTGACCTCCGCTTCATATTGACCCTGGCTTTACTGACTACGCTCCTGCTCTGCGTTTGGTACCTCGTACACTCCTGGTTTGACTCGGCCCCTTCACTACTCTTGTTGCTCACGGTGTTGCCTTGGGCAACTGCCCCTTTTCCCTTAGCTTCTGTGTTCCCTTGTCTGCTTGTCTGTCGGGCACATATTGAGCGTAGGGACCGTCGCCCAGTTATACGACGTCGCCTAGGACGGGTCGTGCAAGTAGGCAGGGACTGAGTGGCGGGTAGACTAGGGCTCACCTGTCTGTCTCCCTACTCTGTCATTACAGAATCCCTCTGCAGTCAGCCCTGGGGACCTACAAAGGACCCCAGGGCTGTCTGTTCAGTTTGCCTGCTGTTAGGTCCCACTATGTGCTGCCCTAAAGGCAGCCTATGTCATAGTGACACAGTATAATGTATTATTATACAGGAGTACGCTAATACATTATAAGTAAATAGAGTTTTAAATAAAGTTATCCCTTAATGGGATTTTAAAAAAAGTAACAAAAATGTTTAAAAAAAAATATGTCCCAAAAAAGTAATTTTTTTGCATAAAATATATTTTATTGCCCCTACATTAAGTAAAAACAAAAAAACAACACATGTTAGATATCTAAACGACCGTAATAACCTCAATAATTATTTAGCATGAAACATGAACAGTATAAAAAAAGAAACAAGAAAATCAATGTCGATAATCGCTTTGTCCTATATTCACACAGTAAAAATATATTTTTTTACCCCCATGAAAAAAAAAATACTATTTATCCCGCATAAAACAAGGCCTCATACGGCCACGTCAATGAAAAAATACAAAAGTTATGGCTGCTGAAAGGCAGAGAGGCAAAAACAGAAAAATGTTGTTGGTCATTAAGGCCTTTTCAGGCATGGTCATTAAGGGGTTAAACAATTCCCTACTGGTCAGTGGTATATAGTAACTTGAAAGTTTTTGTCACCTTTAGAATTTTTTCAATTTAATTTAATTTGACCTAAAATGTGTTCCAATTAAATGTTCCAAGTAAAAAATAAAGAAAATTAAATAAAACACACAAATCAATAGTTTTATAATTTATTTATTGATCATAATTAAATTTAGCCTCATGCACAGAACCATATGAAAAATATGGCACCATATGGCACTCTATAGCGATGTAAAATTACACCACTAAAGTTTTACTGCTATACTGTAATTTTTCCTGTATGTTCCCTTCAGTACAGGTATGTCTGTATATTTGTTCTATTTTGTTTCACATGAGTACACGTATGAGTACATTATGTGGGAAGACCAGCATCCATACAGCATTCAATTAAGCATCCTGCAATTATTTGGCAAACACGAATGTGCAGAAACCTCCATAGGATAATATTAGCATATCCTAACTATTAGCGTATCCTAACTATTTCTACTTTGTTTTTTTACAAGACTTATGAGGCTTTCATTTTCTAGATTAGTTAAATTAATTCTATGTTTTACATTTGTATTATGAGCAGACAAATTACTAAAAAAAGTGAAAAAACACAGTCTTGTCATTCTTTTAATATATACTGTATATCTGTTATTAATCTATGTGTGTGTATATATATATATATATATATATATATATATGCACACACATTTTTTTATATATATATATATATATATATATATATATATATATATATATATATATATATATATCTATAGACACTGTTGCAGCTCTGTAACAGTTAGCCTTCTTCACTCTCCCCTCACAGGGGATCCAGGAGTGAGAAGACTAAAGGGTTAAAGCTATTAGTTCCTTATCTGCCCAGATAGGGAGAACACTGGCTCCATTATCTGTGGGCAGAAGCCGACGGAGGGAGGGGGAGGAAGGTGTCGACACACACGGGCAGAGGGTAGGGACAGAGAGATAAGTGCAGACTGCTCCATTGTGAGCAGTGCTGCACTTGTAAGTTTAGTTTAATAAAAAAAAACACATGTTTGTTTTATGAAACTATGTCAAAGAGGTGTCGGCACTTGTAAAGAGAGCAGACACATAGTTTAGTGCTGAGCTGCTTACACTGAAGCAGCTCTGCACACATTAAACCCCCGATGCACACTGCCAACGTCTATACACGTGCAACTGCACGGGGCATTGGCAGTTAGAATGTATGGCAGTCGTGAAGGGGTTAATTTTGAGCAAAAAAAAATAAATAGATCTATTTTACATTTAAGATGAAGACTGTATAGTTCAACACCAGCACACCATCTAAGGGCATGACCAGACGTGGAATTCCGCTGCGGACAGTCCGCAGCGGAAATCCGTAGCAGAAATCCGCAGTGTACACGTTTCTCCATTGCTTTCCACAGCTTTTTAGTGAGGTTCGTTTACACATTGCGGAAAACTCCGCTGCGAACCATAGGCTGCGGTGCAGAATTTGGTGTCCGCAGCATACACTGGTTGTTGCGGACGTGTAGCGGACTTGTTGCGGACTCATTGCGGAATTTCTCCATTGACTTCAATGGAGAGTCAAAATTCCGCAATGAAGTCCGCAGATGTTATGTGTGTTGCGTAGCGTATTTGTTTTACGAACATTAAATTTCTTCATTCTGGCTGGACCTATGTATTTCTAGGTATTTCTACTGAGGCCCCATGCACACTAACGTAAAAACGCCCGTAATCACGGGCCGTTATTACGGCACGGGCAGGCCCATAGAAGTCAATGGGGCTCCCGTAATTACGGATGACTACGTGTGTGCACCCATAATTACGGGAGCGTTGCTAGGCGACGTCAGTAAATAGTCACTGTCCAGGGTGCTGAAAGAGTTAAACGATCGGCAGTAACTGTTTCAGCACCCTGGACAGTGACTTCCGATCACAATATACATCAACCTGTAAAAAAAATAGAAGTTTCTACTTACCGAGAACTCCCTGCTTCTTCCTCCAATCCGGCCTCCCGGGATGACGTTTCAGTCCAAGTGACGGCTGCAGCCAATCACAGGCTGCAGCGGTCACATGGACTGCCGCGTCATCCAGGGAGGTCGGGCTGGATGTCAAGAGAGGGACGCGTCACCAAGACAACGGCCGGGTAAGTATGAATTTCTTTTACTAGGGAAAGGGCTGCCCCTTCGCTCTATCCTGCACTGATAGAGAGAAGGGAAGTACTTTCACGTCAAAACACAACGGCTAGTCCGCATCAATTTAATGCCCATTTTAGGTAAAGCCGCAACAGAATCTGCAATGCAGATTATGTGCGGCTTTGATGCGGACAGTGGCGGAAGAAATACGCCACATGTGGTCATGCCCTAAGGCTTTGTGTACATGTGATTAACCACTTACAAGCTATTACTAAGCTATTATTAAGACCTTTTAAATCGTCTTGAAACATGTCTAACAGTGGGATTGGTGCAATTTTCAATATAATTTTTATTAAAACTTATTTAAACTTTTTGAGATACAGCTGCTTTGTATCCTGAATACTGAGCAGCTGTATCTAGCGCTAAGACCTGAATCCGTCAGGTCCACGGGACTGACTGTTCAGTGAAAGGGGGTGGATCCACCTGTAATCGATCACATCTAAGTTATGAACTTAGATGTGATGGATAACAGGTGGATGTAATGTCCGTGGCTGCGGGCTGTCAGCTCCGTTCCCCTCCTGACAGCCGCAGCTACGAGTCGGCAAGCGCTGGTCCCAGCCTCCTCCTCAGGAAACGCCAGCGCTCGCATCCACTTACCTCAGCCGGATCCCATAGGGGCAGTGCGCGCACCGGACATTGTTGTTGACCTTTGACCCGTGAGTACCCTGGACTATGGAGGGGTCCAGCCCCCTAGTACGATGCCTGAGCGTTGTTGTGTATTCCTAGTCTGTCTATGTGATGGCCTCCTAGTGTGTTACCTGTTCCAGTCCCTGTACCTATACCTGTTCCAGTTCCTGTTCCTAGCAATCCATACATTCCTGGTCTAGTACTGAGCTGTGCCAAAGTCGTGCTGCACTGCATCCACGTCTGACCTGCTTCATCTCGCCTGACGCCCGCCTGCTGCCTAGTCCCAGCCGAGCCTGCCCTGCTGCTGTCTGAGCTGCCACAGGTACATATAGAACTATAGACTCTCACCTGCTCCCTGTTGGCCAGCTGCCTTACAGCTAAGGCGGTACGGCGCAGTGGGTCCACTGACCCTTTGTGACAGTGGATCCTGTGTGTCAGAGACCCGGCGACACTGAACCCGTCGGTCCCGCAGACCTGACGGGAACAGGATTTAGCACTACATACAGCTGCTTTGGATAGAAAGCAGCTGTATCTAAAAAAGTCAAAATAAGTTTTATAAATAGTATATTGAAAGTTGCACCAATCACACTGATAAGACTTTTTTATTAAAAAACAAACAAAAAAAGAACGATTTCAAAGGCATACTGCACATAGCCTTTATGGATGCATTTGTTTTGGGCCTTAAGGGTATGTTCACACTCTAGACTAAAAACGGCTGTAAAATACGGAGCTGTTTTCAAGGGAAAACAGCATCTGATTTTCAGCCATTTTTTAAGCATCAAGCGTTTTTTGATGCATTTTTTGCAGCCGTTTTTGTAGTTGTCTTTCTATTGACCCAATGAAAAATGGCCCCAAAAACGGCTCAAGAAGCGACATGCACTTCTTTTTATGAGGTGTTTTTTACGGGCCGTTTTTAAGAACGGCCACGTAAAAAATCGTCCCGTCGCAATGGTATGCTGTTTTTCCCATTGAAATCAATGGGCAAATGTTTGGAGGCGTTCAGCCTCCGTATCTTAAGCCTTCTTTCGGGGTGTTTACGGCCCGAAAAACGGCTGGAAATAGGCCGTGTGAACATACCCAAAGGGCGGGTTCACACATGGCGGAATTTCACTTAAATTCCGCTGCGGACACTCCGCAGCGTTATTCCGCAGCGGAGCCGTTTCTCCATTGACTTTCACTTTAATTTAGCAGTGTTCGTTTACACGATGCGTACAATTCCGCTGCGGAGCAGAGGCTGCGGAGCGGAATTTGGTGTCCGCAGCATGCTCTGTCTGTTGCGGAGCAGTGGCGGACTCATGGCGGAATTTCTCCATTGACTTCAATGGAGATTCAAAGTTCCGCAATGAAGTCCGCAGCTGTCATGCACATGTCATGTGTGCTGCGGATGCGTCTTGCTTTTTTAACTTGACATTTCTTCATTCTGGCTGGACCTATGTATTTCTAGGTCTACAGCCAGACTGAGGAAGTCAATGGGGCTCCCGTAATGACGGGAGCGTTGCTAGGAGACGTCAGTAAATAGTCACTGTCCAGGGTGCTGAAAGAGTTAAGCGATCGGCAGTAACTGTTTCTGCACCCGGGACAGTGACTACCGATCCCAATATACATGTATCTGTAAAAAAAAATGAAGTTCGTACTTACCGAGAACTCCCTGTTTCTGTCTCCAGTCCGGCCTCCCAGGATGACGTTTCAGTGTAAGTGACGGCTGCAGCCAATCACAGGCCAAGCACAGGCTGCAGCGGTCACATGGACTGGCGCGTCATCCAGGGAGGTCGGGCTGGATGCCGAAGGAGGGACGCGTCATAAAGACAACGGGCGGTAAGTATGAATTTCTTTTACTATCACTAGGGAAAGTGCTGTCCCTTCTCTCTATCCTGCACTGATAGGGAGAAGGGAAGCACTTTTCCCGCAGTCCGCAGCAGCTAGTCCGCATCAATTTTCTGCACATTTTGTGCAGATCCGAAGCCGTAATCCGCAACCCGGATTAGGTGCGGCATTGATGCGGACAGTTGCGGAGGAATTCCGCCATGTGTGGTCATGCCCAAAGTGTTTTAAGACACTGTTTTTTTTTTTTGTTTTTTTTCATCCCTGCATTCCAAGAGCTATAATTTTTTTTTTTGTTTTTGTGAATGTAGCCTTATGAGAGTTTTTAATAGCACCATTGTGGGGTACATAAAATGTATTGAACAACTTGTATTAATTTTTTTGGTGGCGATAGAAAAAGAACTGAAATTTGTTGCGGGTTGCTACGATTATGGCAATACAAAATGTATATCTTGTTTTACTACATTTGCACAATATAAAAACCTTTTTAAAAAGACAGTGTTTTTTGTGTCACCAGGTGCTTCTTGAGGGCTTGTTTTTTTGCAGGAAGAATTTACATTGTGTTTATTGATTAATTTTTATTCAGTTTTTGGGAGTGGGAATGAACAAAACACTCTAATTCCACCATTGTTTTCTTTTTTTTATGCCATGCGGGACAAATAATGCATTCATTTTATAATACGGATTGTTACGGTTTAACCCATACCAATTATGAGTACTTTTCTTTAAATTTACTTCATAATAAAGAGTTTTGTAAGGGAAAAAATGTTTTTTTGATTTGGATTTTTTTTTCTGAATGTATTATTAAATTTTTTTTTTTTGTTTCACTAGGGGATATGGACATGCGATCATTTGATTGCTTACTTAGTACACTGTAATACTTTTGTATTGCAGTATATGTCTGTCAGTTGTAAAACTGACATGCAGGCTATTGGGCATACACACCTGGAGGCCTTCTTTAGGCCCCCTGCAGCCATTACAACCCATCGGGGGCACTAAGGAAGTGACAAAGCCCCAACTGTCTGTGTAACCACTTAAGTGCTTCAGTCCCTATTGACATGGCATCTAATTGTTAAACAGCCAGTATCAGAGTCATCTCCTATTCTGGCAATCGTAGCAGAGTGTGATCTGTAATATACAGCTGACACCTGCTGCAGATGGTGCGGGCACAGCTCTTGTGCCCAAACCCTCCCTGTGTCGTAAATGTATGTAACTTGGCCCTAACTACATAGAACCAGCGTCGTACATGTACAGAATTATGCGCCTAAGGGGTTAATGTGTGTCTATAATTTGTAACAACATACGGTAACAAACCCAAAAGCTGGAACAAGGAAGACATTGCCATACCTTTCCTTTGAAAATATTTATTCCTATTTTTTATCAAAAAATACTGAACGGTAATGAGAGCCTACATTAACCCGTTAGTGACCACCAATACGCCTTTTAACGGCGGCCACTAACGGGCTTTATTCTGATGCATATGCCTTTTTACAGCACTGCATCAGGATGAGTAAACAGAGCAGGGAGCCGTCAAATCTCCCTGCTCTGCCGTGTGAGATCGATATAAGTATCGATCTCACATGTTTAACCCCTCAGATGCGGTGCGCAATAGCGAGCACCGCATCTGAATGGTTTTGGAGAGAGGGACGGAGCTCCCTCTCTCTCCCACCGGCACCCGGCGATAAGATCGCCGAGTGTCTGTGTCTTCTATGGCAGCCGGGGGCCTAATAAAGGCCCCCAGGTCTGCCTGTCATGAATGCCTGCTAGATCATGCCTCTAGCATGACCTAGCAGATGCCTGTCCGTTTTAAACGGACAGGCAGTAATACACTGCAATACAAAAGTATTGCAGTGTATTATAAATGCGATCGCAGAATCGCATATTAAAGTCCCCTAATGGGACTAGTAAAAAAGTAAAAAAAAGTTTAATAAAGTTAATTTAAAGAAAAATGAAAAACCCAGCTTTTCCCCTTACAAAATGCTTTACTATTAAAAAACCAAAATAAATTTAAAAAGTTACGCATATTTGGTATCGCCGCGTCCGTAACGACCCCGACTATAAATCTATTACATTATTTAACCCGCACGGTGAACGCCGTAAAATTTTTTATAAAAAACTATGGAAAAATTGCTGTTTTCTGTGAATCCTGACTTAAAATAAAATGTTATAAAAAGTGATCAAAAAGTCGCATCTACTCCAAAATGGTACCAATAAAAACGACAAGTCTTCCCGCAAAAAAAAGCCCTCATACAACTGCATCGGCAGAACAATAAAAACGTTACGGCTCTTCAAATATGGAGACACAAAAACAAATAATTTTGAAAAAGCGTTTTTACTGTGTAAAAGTAGTCAATCATAAAAAAACTATACAAATTTGGTATCCTTGCAATCGTAACAACCCGATGAATAAAGTTATTGTGTTATTTATATCACACGGTAAACGGCGTAGATTTAAGATGCGAAAAAGCGTGGCGAAATTTCAGGTTTTTTTCTATTCCCCCCCCCCAAAAAAAGTTAATAAAAGTTAATCAATAAATAATATGTACCTCAAAATGGTGCTATTAAAAAATACAACTTGTCCCCCAAAAAACAAGACCTTATACAGCTAGGTCGACGCAAAAATAAAAGAGTTTTCCATCGTCGCATTCCAAGTTATAAAAAATGGCTTGGTCATTAAGGTTTAAAATAGGCTGGTCATTAAGGGGTTAAAGGGGTATTCCCAACTTAGACATTTATAATATATCCACAAGATTCCTGTTTTGCCCGGTGATGTGGCTGCTGGCTGCCGATTCTAGGAGGGGACTAGTGGAGAGGGGGCCCGGCATGCACGTGGCTCTCTCCATTTTGTTCTATGGAAACTACTGAAACAGTTGGTCAAGCCCTGCTCGGCTGTTTCCATGACTCCTATAGAACAGAATGGAGAAAGCCCTGGACATACATTAACCCTCTTCACTGGTCCCCTCCTAGAATCAGCGGCCACGTCACAAGGCGAAATAGGGGTCTGACATTTATGTCATATCCTGTGGATATCCCAGAAATGTTTAAGTTGGGAACACCCTTTCAGGGTGTGTAATAAGGCCTAAGGTCATATGTAATGACTGATTACATGTCTCTAGTTCGGTCCACTGACGTATAGTTCCATCGCAATATTCTTTTCATGGTTACAATGAGGAACATTTGTTCTTAATCTGAGTTGTTTACATTCTCCAAACAATAAAGCAACAGATGTTAAAACGACTAGTAAATTACATTTCATAAATAGAAAACTTAATGATCTTTACCTGACCGAGAACAATGCTCCTACAAAGAAGTATTTCCTTTGGTAAACAGGCTGCACATACTGTAAATTACTCAGTATCTCCTACTTGGCAGCGTAAGCCTCTGCTTGAGATGGAAAGGGAAGTCATATAACTTTAGAGTACATATAGGGATGAAAGGTCCTACAGAACCATAACATGGCTTGTAAGGTTGGATCCAACGCCACTCTTGTCTATGGACTGTATCTGGTCATTTCAGCCCAGTCCTATTCAGTGGCACCTTTTCTGGAAAAAAAAGAAGTCTCTTTTTCTTATATACAAACCCTTCCACAGCACTGTAACTTCCTCCATTTCCATACACTAGCCAGAAAAATAATCTGTTACGGTCAGGCCTCAGAACAGAAGCATGGATTTATGGAACTGTATCACTATTTGACTAAGGCTACCGCGGGGGGCAGAGTCTCAGGGATTTTTCAATCTTCACAACCAGATGACATAGGCCTATTCCTTTAAGATGTAGCAGAGCTCGCACATACACCCCAGTGGAGAAGCAAAAAAAAAAAAGAGAGGCATGTCAGCTGCATAAGTATATGGCCTAGTGTCAGATAGGACATTTTGCATTTCCCTGCTGTTTATAATGCCAAAAGTAGTGTATCTACTAGGTTTACAATGTATCAAGCAGAGCATAGCACGCTGCCAGGACATGTTAGTCTTCAGTCTCAGGCAAATATTCTGTACACATCTGGATGCGATTAACAACAGAGGGTTCAATGCCCAGATAAGCTTAATACGTTTCTATCCCTTGAGTATTAATGAGATTAATGGCTCAGATATATATAGTAAAATTATACTATGTTTTATTATATTTTTACTGTATTTGGTTAGCCACAAGAAAGTGGTAGTTTGACTTGGGCCTTTAACTTAGGCCCTGTTCACATCTGCGTTGGAGGCTCAGTTAGTGTGAGTTCCGTTGGCCGCCGGTGGTGTCTGTGGCGCAACGGAATTGTCGCTTCCGGTTTTCCCTGATTCTGCTCCTCTGATGGATGATGGAGCAGAACAACGGAAACCCATGATGCAGATGTGAACATAGCCTAACACCACATCTCATATTATGGGTCATGGTCAACTGGCAGGCATTAGGATTAATTTAGCTTCTGAGATGTCACAAGGATCTTCATGTTATCCAGGAGATAAATACTAAGTTATAAAGAGAGAAATAACATAAGCACATTGAGCGCCATGGTCTTAAAGGGGTTTTCCAGTCCCAAAAAATTGAAGGCCTATCCTCAGGATAGGCCATCAGTATGTGATTGGTCACAGTCCGTTTCCCGTTACTCCCACTGATCAGCCGTTTTGAAGGGTCCGCAGCGCTCATACGAGCGCTGCTTCCCCTTAATTTCTATTTGCTCTCTGTGAATCGTCGACACGCATGTAGCGGCGGTTCACAGTATTACAGCCTTCTCCCATTGAAGTGAATGGGAGAAGGCTGTAATACTGTGAACTGCCGCTACAAGTGTGTAGGCGATTCAAAGTACAAGCAGTGGAAATAAAGTTGAGGCAGCGCTCATACGAGCACTCCGGCCCCTTCAAAACAGCTGATCAGCGGGAGTAACGGGAGTCGGACCGCGACCGATTACATATTAATGGCCTATCCTAAGGATAGACCATCAATTTTTTTCAGACTGGAAAACCTCTTTCTGCTACAAAGTATGTAATTGTTTTGATGTTAATATTTGTAAAATGTTAAGATTTATTGGAGTTTAGTCATGCAGGGTGTATCCCACCTATTGGCCCGAGGTTGGGAAAGGCATAAAATGAATTGTTTTTATAGGACTTCTTTTTGTTCTCAAGTAAAACAATCTAAAGCGAGCTGGCAAAGATCCAAGCAAAAGATCAGAAAAATGGTCAGACAAATGAACATGTCTTGAAGGAATGTCCAATTATAAGAAAGACAAGTTTAAAAGGAGCTTGTATTATCCTGAAGGTAATGCTATTTTAACACAACATATCAGAGACACATTTGCTGGGAAACTTTACTTTAAAGTACATCATGTCACTTCCGCTAGACTTACGTGTGCTTGAGCTGCTTATAGTTTCTGGGAAGTTTTCCTGAGACTTTTCTATAGATCTGTTTCAATACGGAAGAAAGACTCTTTGAAAGAGTTGTAAAGCTTATCTTATGTTTTATGATGGTGTTTTTAATTTATACTTTCAAGTGTATGAGGCTACATCATATAAAGGCTAATGCTCATATATAATATAATATCACACTATATATCATTTCTTGTAAGCCAATTGTAAGTTGTTAAAAATGCTCAAATTATTTCTTATTCACTTAAAAAAAAAGCCCTTCATATTAGGTACAGTCGCAATCGTAAGAACTTATAAAAAAAAACATAACGTATTAGTTATATTGTACGGCGCATGGGATAAAAAACAATGGCGGAATTGCTGTGTTTTTAGCATTCCCCCTCAAAAAATAACAAAAGCTAATCAATTCATTTTATGTACCCCAAAATGGTGCCAATAAAAACGACAACTCGAAAAACAAACCCTCATATGGCTGTATTGATGGGAAAAAAATAAAAACTCATGTATGTCAGAAAGTAGCGACACAAAAATAATTTTTTTCCTCAAAAAAGACATGTCCTATTTTCTCACGGACCCTTCACGCGGTCCGTTGAAACAACGGCTGTGTGAACGGCCACATTGAATTACATAGGTCCGTGTGACATAGGTCCGTGTGACGGACGTTTAACACGTTTGTGTGAATAAGGCTTTAGGCTGTATTTACAAGGCTGTATTTTATTTTAGGCAATTTCTTCTGCAGTTTTGACATTACAGTACAATATTTTACAATAAAACACATCTACAATATTAATAAAAACATCAAGAGTGAATACTGTTTTACCCTTATGGCTACCTATGTCCCTGTTCACACAGAGCTTTTTGCCGCGGAAACCGCGACAAAAAATGGCCGAAATTTCCTCCCATTGATTTCAATGGGAGGCGGAGGCGTTTTATTCCTGCGAGCGGAAAAAAAAGTTGCGGAAAAAAGAAGCGACATGCCCATTCTTCGGGTGTTTCCATCTGTGACCTCCCATTGACATCAATGGGTGGCAGTGAAAGCATTTTTCGTTGCTTTTTTTGTCCACGGCGCCCAATGGCCGTGGCTGAAAAAGGCAGCGAAAAACTTTCCTTCAGAAATTTTGAGGCAGATTTTTCCGCCTGCAAAAAACTCAGTGTGAACAGGGCCTTAGAGTCTGTATGGTGGCACATAGCGTACCCTTGGCTCTGTACTACAGAGCCGCACAAACTTCGTATATAGCTGTATGATGCTCCTCAGGTTGCTGTATTCTTCTAGGGTAGAATACCACCATAATACAGTTAGGGAATGTGCACACACAAAATACAAAACGTCTGAAAATACGGATCTGTTTTCAAGGGAAAACAGCTCCGGATTTTCAGACGTTATTTAAGCCACTCGCGTTTTTCACAGCGTTTTATACGGCCGTTTTTGGAGCTGTTTTTCTATAGAGTCAATGAAAAACGGCTCCCAAAAACGCCTCAAAAAGTGACATGCACTTCTTTTTCGTGGCCGTTTTTTAAAACGACCGTGTAAAACAACGCCCCATCGGTACAGACTGCCGTTTTTCCCATTGAAATCAATAGGCAGATGTTTGGAGGTGTTCTGCTTCCGATTTTTATATATATTTTTTTAACTAAATGTTTATTATTGCTTTGCTATGTGCTTTTATATACATCTGACATGTGATGATATCGAAGAAAGGAACTGCAGCACTCAAGATAATCCAAATAAGTGTATTTGATTTATTCACCAAGCATAAAAACACTTGCAACGTTTCAACCCATGAATGCGTCTTTATCAAGCAGAAACGTTGCAAGTGTTTTTATGCTTGGTGAATAAATCAAATACACTTCTTTGGATTATCTTGAGAGCTGCAGTTCCTTTCTTCGATTGCATATTGATTGTCTCCCTTGAACCTGGGATTCTTTGCTGTGTGCACAACCCATGTTTGGGGAGTTTTCCTTTCAGACTGAAGATTTTTTTGTGGCTGTGCTGCTGTTTTCTTGAATATCTATGACATGTGATGATGTCATGGAGGCTGTCTGACCCCATTTTGGCGTTTTTTCTAGGCCAAACCACTGTTGTCAACCACTATTTAAACCCATGTCTGTTTTCTCATTATTTCTGACCGGTGCGGCATTGAATTGCGTAGTCTGTATTAACCCCTTCAGGACTGAGCCTGTTTTGGCCTTCAGGACGAAGACGATTTTTCAAATCTGACGTGTCACTTTATGTGGTAATAACTTGGGAATGCTTTTACCTATCCAAGTGATTCTGAGATTGTTTTCTCGTGACATATTGTACTTTATGTTAGTGAACAAATTTGGTCGATAAATTCAATATTTATTTGTAAAAAACACCAAGATTTGGAGACATTTTGCAAAAATTAGCATTTTTCTAAATTTAAATGTATCTGCTTGTAAAACAGATTGTAATACCACACAAAATAGTTACTAGTTTACATTTCCCATATGTCTACTTTATGTTTGCATCATTTTTTGAACGTTCTTTTATTTTTCTAGGACGTTACAAGACCAGTTCAGTTCTGAAGTGGCTTTGAGGGCCTCATATATTAGAAAGTCCCAATAAATCCCCCCATTTTGAAAACTGCACGCCTCAAAGTATTAAAAACAGCATTCAGAAAGTGTTTTAACCCTTTAGGCGTTTCACAGGAATTAAAGCAAAGTAGAGGTGAAATTTACAAACTTCATTTTTTTTTGCCAAAATTCATTTGTAATACATTTTTTTCAGTACCAAAGAAGGTTTTACCAGAGAAATGCAACTCAATATTTACTGCCCAGATTCTACAGTTTTTAGAAATATCCCACATGTGGCCCTAGTGCGCTAATTCACTGAAATACAGGCCACCTAGTGGATTTTGGGGCCTCCTTTTTTTCTTTAGAATATATTTTAGGTACCATGTCAGGTTTAAAGAGATCTTGTGGGGATAAAACAATAAAGGCCCCCAAAAGTGACCCCATTTTGTAAACTACACCCCTCAGGGAATTTATCTAGGGGTATAGTTAGCATTTTGAACCCACAGTTTTTTTGCTAAATTTATTTTAATTAGTATGTGAAGATGAAAATCTACATTTTTTATTTTTTCAAGGAATAAAAGAGAAAAAACAGAACAACATATATAAAGCAATTTCTCCCGATTATAGCAATACCCCATATGTGGTAATAAACTGCTGTTTGGACCCACAGCAGGAATAGTTTTCAGTGCCGTGTCGCGTTTGCAATGCACTGGAGGGAACAAAATAGTGGAAACCCCCCCAAAAGTGACCCCATTTTGTAAACTACACTCATCAAGGAATTTGTCTAGGGGTAAAGTTAGCAGTTTGACCCCACAGTTGTTTTGCTGAATTCATTGGAATTATTCTGTAAAGGTAAAAATCTACTTTTTTTCTGAAAAAAGGTAGCCATTTTTTATTTTTACAAGGAATAAAAGAGAAAAAGCACCCCAACATTTGTAAAACAATTTCTCCCGATTACGGAAATATGCCCTATGTGGTAATAAACTGCTGTTTGGACCCACAGCAGGGCTTAGAAGGGAAGGAGCGCTATTTGGCTTTTGGAGCTCAAATTTAGCTGAAATGGTTTTTGGGTGCCATGTCGCATTTGCAAAGCCCCTGAGAGGCCAGAACAGTGGAAACCCCGCAAAAGTGACCCCGATTTTGGAAATTACACCACTTAAAGAATCTATCTAGGGGTATTGTGGGCATTTAGACCCCACAAGTCTTTTGCAGGATTTACGTGAAAATGAATATCACCATTATTTCCACTAAAATGTTGAATTTCTTCAATTTCACAAATGATAAAGGAGGAAAAGCCGCCCAACATTTGTAAAGCAATTTCTCCCAAGTACGGCAATACCCCACATGTGGTCATAAATGGTTTTTCATTAGAAAGTAATTAACCCTTTCCGGACTGAACCATTTTTTTCTTTTCCTTTTTAGTTTATCCCTCCCTGCTTTCCAAGAGCCATAACTGTTTTATTTTTCCATCAATAGAGTGGTGTGAGGGCTTATTTTTTGAGGGACGAGCGGTCGTTTTTATTGGTAAAATTTTTTGGTATATACAACTTTTTGAGCACTTTTTATTAAATTTTTTGGTAGAGCCAAGGTGACCAAAAAACGATTTTGCCATTTTAAATTCTTTATTTTTCATGTGAGCCCACTCCATACATCACCCCCCACACTACGACATGCTATGTCGTGGTGCACAATGGGGTTAATGTGCAGCGGATGGTGCAGAGTGAAAATTAAAATTTTCCACTGATATGCCATTTTAGTGCACTAAATGTTATGCCCAGTTTGTGCCACTGAAGACAAATACCTCATAAAATATTAACCGGGTTCTCCCGGGTATGGCGATGCCATATCAGTGGACGTAAACTTCTGTTTGGGCACGCTGTAGGGCTCATAATGTGGGGGCACATGTAATCTGCGTGGAGAACATCAGAGCATAACAAGAGGGTATAATAATGGGATAAATAAATAATAATCCGCAGATATGTGGCCGGTGTCACACTGATAAATGGCGCCCAATCTTATCCGCTTTTGGAACACTCTGCACATTTTGCATCGCCATATTCTGAGAGCCAGGACTTTTTTATTTTTTTTCCACCAGAGCTGTGTGAGTGCTTATTCCTTGCGGGACAATCTGCAGTTTTCATTGGTACCATTTTGGGGTACATGCGATTTTTTTTTTTAATCACTTTTTATTCCATTTTTTGGCAAGCAAGGTGACCAAAAACCAAGTTTTTTTATTCTTTTTTTTTATGGCGTTCACCGTGTGCTATAAATGACCATTTTACTTTATTCTGCAGGTCGATATGATTATGGCGATACCATATGTATTTAATTTTTTTATGTATGGCAGCATTTGTGCAATAAAATCACTTATTTATAAAATTAATTCTTTTTTGTGTCCCCATATTCTGAGAGCCATAACTTTTTTATTTTTCAATCAAAAAACCTGTGTATGGGCTTGTTTTTTGTGGGACGGGTTGTAGTTTTTATTGGTGCTATTTTGGCATACATGCGACTTTTTGATCACTTTTTATTGTATATTTTGGGAGGAGTGGTGGCCAAAAAATAGTGATTCTGGCATTGTTTTTTTACTTATTTTTTTTGCGGTGTTCACCGTGTGGGAAAAATAATATTACAGTTTTATAGCTGAAGTCGTTACGAACGCGGTGATACCAAATATGTGTACTTTTTTTAACGTGTTCATTTTTTTCCTACAATAAAACACTTATTCTAGGAAAAAAAGCATTTTTTGTTTATGTCACTTATAACTTTTATTTTTACACTTTTTAAAAACATATTTATTAGCTTTTTTTTACTTTTTTCACTAGTTCCACTAGGGGACAGTTAGACTTGCAGCTCTGATCGCTGCTAGAACACATTACACTACCTACATAGTGCAATGTGTTCTAACTGTCATTGTCACACTGACAGGAAGCCTCGGAGAACCGGCCGGAAGCTGCTCCTCCGAGGCTTCCGTACATGGTAGCCCGGAGGCCATTGTCTGGCCTCTGGTTGCCGTGATAAGGATCGCCAGCCCCCGCAAATTCACGTGGGGGCAGCCGATCTGCTCTAAACCTCTTCAATGCGGCGATCGCAATCGACCACCGCATCGAAGGGGTTAATTGACGATTTCAGCGGCGACAGGCCGCTGATCGGCAACAGGGAGAGAAGGGCAGACACCCTGCACAGTTAACTGCCACTGCGGTTTAGCGCCGTGCGGCAGTTAACTGTTAAAGCGCGGACATAGCTGCACGCCCAGGTGCGCAAAGTTACTGCTCATCTGGGCATTCATTTACGTCAAGGTGTGGGAAGGGGTTAATAAATAGACCTCTAGTACAATTCTTCATTTTGTCCTACTGATGTTAGCAGCGCTATTTTGCGGCTCCCCAATTTTTTGGTTTCTTATCTATTATTCTAAGTTATCCCCTTGTCAGCGAATCAGCTTTTGAACCCAGCTGCAGCTACATCACATACTCATTGCTTTTACCAGTGTTGTGCCTGTTGTTAGCACAACCTCAATAGGTGAGTCCATATCACCTGTTCTGTTTCCTCTTTACACTGTGTGACCTGCACCATGTGTTGTGCCGTTTTTTTTATCCTCCATTCTAGATACTATACCTCCTGGCAGTGTTGATCCTCTGACTACACCTCCTGGCAGTGTTGATCCCCGATTTTCTTTGCCACTTCCTGATCGCTATGATGGAGACGCAGGGACCTGTCGTGGATTTTTGAACCAGTGCCAGATCCACTTCAGCCTGTATGCAAGGGCATTTTCGTCTGATGGCGCAAGGGTTGCTTTCATCATCTCTCTCCTCACTGGCTGGGCCCTTGCATGGGCGAATCTTATCTGGGAGAGACAAGAACCAGAGACCCGTGACTTCCAGGGGTTTCTCCGGACATTTTGTACGGTGTTTGAGGAGCCTGGACGAGTCTCGTCTGCAGCCGCCTCCTTGCTAAACATGCGCCAAGGAAACACCTCCTTGGGTGAGTACGCCATCCACTTCCGCACTCTGGCGGGAGAACTGTTGTGGAACAATGAGGCCCTGGTGGCTACATTCCGGCAGAGACTGTCTCCTAAGATTAAGGGCGAGCTTACCGCTCGAGATCTACCGTCTACCCTGGATGACCTCATCCTTCTGGCCGCCCGGATATAAGGATCCGAGAACGGCTCCAAGAGGCTCGTCGAGAGGGAAGTCTCCCTAGTCCAGTCCCTACTTTGCAGCAACCCCTGCTGTCCTCAGATGCTGACCCTCCTAAGGAGTCAGGATGGACCAGTTTAAGCTATTTACACAGGAGAGACTCTGTCTATATTGCGGCCGCGGAGGCCATCTTGTGCGTCTGTGTCCCCAAAAGCCCCAAAGCCTAGAGTTGGTAGGAGAGACAACCTTGGATAATGAAGGACTTTCATCTAAATTTTCCATTCCTGTGACCATAATGTCCGGCGAAAAAACGCATCGGGTCTCTGCGTATCTGGACTCTGGTTCTGCGGCTAATTTCATTCATAGAGACCTGGTGGATCTTCTCCAATTACCCACTACCCCTCTGGAGAAGCCATTGATGTTTGCATCTGTAAATAGACTACCTCTGCAGGGGCGTAGCTAGGGGGGGCAGGCGGGGCATGTGCCCCGGGCGCAAGGGAAGGGGGGGCGCCGAAGAGCAGCTAATCGCTGCTGATAGGCGCCCCGTATGTTTACACAGCGGCGTTCTGACTGGGTTCTGTGACGGCCAGGGAGTGGACCAGTCCAGTCACCTGACCTCACGTCAGTGACATGAGGTCAGATGACTCAGGTCAGGGGACAGGTCCACTCCCGTGCTGCAGCCTTCCAGCATCTGCCTCTACTCTGCTCTCCTGTTACACACAGCCGACGAGTAGAAGAGGAAGCTCCGCCCACAGCCCGTCCTGACCTGTCAGCAAGGAGACATGGTGAGTGTCTGTGTGTATATGTGTGTAGTGTGTATACAGTGTGTGTCTCTGTCTTAGTATGTGTATATGTTACAGTGTGTGTGTGTGTGTGTGTGTGTGTGTCTCTGTCTGTCTGTGTCTCTACTACATTATCTGTACTCAGAGAGTTATCACTGTGTTATCTGTGGTGTTACATAGGACTGCAGGTAACATCTGCTGCATTATCTGTACTCAGAGAGTTATCACTGTGTTATATGTGGTGTTACATAGGACTGCAGGTAACATTACTACATTATCTGTAATCAGAGAGTTATCACTGTGTTATCTGTGGTGTTACATAGGACTGCAGGTAACACTACCATCTGTATTTAGAGAGTTATCACTGTGTTATCTGTAGTGTTACATAGGACTGCGAGTAACATTACTACATTATCTGTAATCAGAGAGTTATCACTGTGTTATCTGTGGTGTTACATAGGACTGCAGGTAACATCTACTACATTATCTGTGCTGTGTACATATGTGCCTGTGTGGGTATATATGCTTCTGTTTGTGAATGTGTCTTTGTGCTTGTATATTTGTGCCTTTTATGTATTTGTATATGTCCGTGTCTGTGTATTTATCTGCCGGTGTGTGTGCGTATATGTGTCTGTACGTCTATATATTTACCTGTATGTATGTATTCCAGAATGTGTGTATGTATATTTGCCTGTATGTCTAAATATCTGTTCTTTATGTATGTACAGTATATATGTTCCAGCGTGTCCATATATGTGGTTAATTTTTGGTTTGTGTAGGGGGCGGCAATAGAGAGTCCCGCATAGGGCGCCATCCAAGCTAAGGCCGGCCCTGGCTGTCACCAACCCTAGTCAGAAGGAACTCCGCTGCTGCTTGCGCCGCATGACCTCCTCGGCTCCTCCGGTAAGTCACACCAGGCAGAGCGGAGAGTGGTAGCGGTAGGCTACCGCTCACCAGTCTGTTCACAGTGTGGCGCTAAGTACAAGGGGGGAGTGTGACGCTATTTACAAGGGGCGGGGAAGTGTGGCGCTATTTACAAAGAGGCAGCGGGCTGTGTGTGGCACTATCTACAAGGGGGGCTGTGTGTGGCACTATCTACAGGGAGCTGTGTGGCCTCTTTAATTTATTTTCTTTTAATTTATTTTTATGTTAATTACATTATAGAACTACATCGCTTGTAAAATGTAGAAATGCTTTTATACTCGAGTTACATTAAAAACATTGTGAAAAACAATTACACCTCATTGATTGGTAGAGAAAGCAAACATTGCGAGGGGGAAGGAGATGTCGGGAAATAAGTTGGGGGGGGGGGCACCAATCTGAATCTTTGCCCCGGGTGCAGGAGAACCTAGCTACGCCTCTGACCTCTGCCACACCCAGTTGTAGCTGTGACCAAGCCGCTGAGGCTCCAAGTAGGAGCTCTCCACTCCGAGCTTCTCTCGTTCTTTGTCTTGTCCAAGGCCGTTAACCCCGTGCTGCTGGGCCTGCCTTGTGGGGCCCCGAGTGTCTCAACCGTTGCCTGGCACGGATTCGTTCGGCTTAGCCTCCTCTGCCTCGGCCATTGGCAGGATTGCCTGGTCATTATGCTGCATTTTCAGACGTCTTCAGCAAGAGAGAGGCGGAGACGCTGCCCCCACACATTGGGCATATGACTGTCCTATCGAGCTGATTCCTGGTTCATCCCTTCCCCGTGGTAGGGTATATCCTCTCTCCTTGCCAGACAATCTGTCCATGTCCGCCTATGTTAAGGAGAACTTGGAGATGGGCTTCATACGGGAGTCTTCCTCCCCGGCAGTTGCCGGGTTCTTCCTTGTCAAGAAAAAGGATGTTTCCCTGCATCATTGAATTGACTACCGGGGTCTCAACCAGATCATGGTGAAAAATAAGTATGCGTTGCCATTGATCTCAGAACTGTTTGATCGTATACGTGGTGCCAAGATTTTTTCCAAACTAGACATGCGTGGCGCTTACAACCTAATACGGATTTGCCGGGGCGATGAATGGAAGACTGCATTTAACACCTGTGACGGACACTATGAATATCTAGTAATGCCCTTCGGCATGTGTAAAGCTCCCGCGCTCTTCCAGGACTTCATTAATTACATCTTCCGTGACCTCTTCTATGTTTGTGTTCTGGTCTATCTTGATGACATTTTGATTTTTTCTCCAGATCCTATAACTCATCAGAGACATGTCCGTCAAGTTTTGCTGCGGTTAAGGGAGAATCGCCTGTACGCCAAGTTTGAGACAGATGCGCTACCCTTCCTGGGCTACATTGTCTCGAATCGAGGTCTCAAGTTGGATCCTGCAAATGTAAAGTCCGTCCTGGAATGGCCACGCCCTCAAGGCTTGAGGGCCATACAGCGCTTTCTGGGATTCGACAATTTTTACCTACAGTTCATTCCAAACTTCTCACTGACATCTCCTATCTCTAACCTCACCAAGAAGAGCATGAACGCCAAGGTGTGGACTCCTGAGGCAGAGTCCGCATTCAATAGCCTGAAGAGTACCTTCACGTCAGCCTCTATCCTCCATCATCCAGATGTTTCTCGACAGTTCTCGTTGGAGGTGGACGCCTCCTCTGTCGGTGCTGATGCACTCCTGTTCCAGAGACGTTCCAAGGGCAAGTCAATGGTATGCAGATATTTCTTTAATCTCTTCTCTTCCGCAGAACGCAACTACTCGATTGGGGATTGGGAGTTACTGGCCATCAAATTGGCCCTGGACGAGTGGAGACATCTACTCGAGGGTTCGGCTCATCTCATCCTGATATTTATGGACCATAAAAATTTCACCTATCTCCAGACGGCCCAACGGCTGAACCCTCGTCAGGCCAGGTGGTCGCTGTTCTTTACCAGTTTCCAGTTTGAGCTCCATTATCACCCGGCCAACAAGAATGTGAGGGCCGATGCCTTGTCCAGGTCATTCGAGACAGAGGACACCATGGAGATTCCACAGAATATTATTGATCCATCTTGCATTGACTTTGTCAACCCCTTGCAAGTTAGGGACATCCCTCTGGGGAGGACCTTTGTGCGCCTGGGCTGACAGAGGGATAATCCTCTGCTGGGGACACTGCTCTAGACTGGCAGGTCACGCGGGTACCCGTAAGACCAGAGACCTGATTGCCCGTCATTTCTGGTGGCCCACGCTGCCCAAAGACATCATGGACTTTGTTTCTTCCTGCTCAGTGTGGGCAGCTGACAAGGTTGATCACTCCAGACCTGCTGGTCTGCTCCAGCCGCTGCCTGTGCTCGATGCTCCCTGGCAGCATATAGCTATGGACTACTGACCTGCCTCTCTCTGCGGGATGCAGTACTGTCTGGGTGGTGGTGGACCGATTTTTGAAAATGGCTTACTTCGTTCCACAAACCGGCCTTCCTTCTGCTCCTCAACTGGCAAACCTTTTGATCCAACACATCTTCCACCTGCACAGCTTGCCGCGACATATTGTGTCTGATCGGGGGGTCCACTTCACCTCTAGGTTCTGGAGAGCCCTCTGTAGACTCCTCAACGTGAGATTGTACTTTTCCTCTGCCTACCATCCTCAGTACAATGGTCAAGTCGAGATGATCAACCAGATCTTAGAGAACTACCTACGCCACTTCATCTCCAAGCAGCATGATGACTGGGTGCAGCTTCTTCCGTTCTCATATAACAATCACACTAGCGAGTCCACAAAAACCACACCGTTCTTCATTATCTACGGCTAACACCCACGAATTCCTCTTACGGTGCCCGTTATGTCCAAGGTACCAGCAGCTGATTCCGCTTTTAGAGACTTCATGCAGATCTGGCAGCAGACTCGATTCTTCATCCTACTGGCAGTTGACCGCATGAAACAGAAGGCAGACACAAGGAGAAGAGAACCTCCTTAATTTCTCCCTGGCACAAGGGTCTGGCTGTCCTCCAAGAATATAAGACTGAGGGTGCCATTATGCAAATTTGCTCCCAGGTTCCTCGGATCCTTCAAGATCTTACAGCAGATCAACCTTGTCGCTGTCACATAGCGGGTTTGTGGACCCACTAGGCCGTACCGCCATAGCGGGGAGGCAGCTGGCCAAACAACAGGAAACCCCAGCAATACAATGTCCCACACAAGGGTACCTGGATAGTCCAGACAGTGGCCGCAGCTCTGGTACAGATGGAGAAGTGTGCAACAGGTTGCGCCAGATGTGGCGAGTTCCTCTGGACGTGGCAGAAGACACAGGATGTGGCGGATTCCTCCGGACGTGGCAGATGACACAGGACGTGGCGGAGTCCTCCGGATGAGGCAGATGACACAGGACGTGACACGACTCCGACACTAATAGGCACAGGAACAAGAACATCACGGGATACAGGAACAGGTAACAAGGCACGGGTAACAACTGGAACGGGAAACACTAAGGGACCATTTGCAAGATAGACTGGGAAAACTATCAACGCTCAGGCAAGGATCAGAAGGCCAGGGGCCTTCTTAGAGCCCAGGAAATCATGGCAGTTGATGATGATGACAATTTCCTTTGTGCGCGCGCTGGCGCTTTAAGGCCGGGCACGCGCGTGCGCGCGCACCCTACGGGACAGAGCAGTCCGGAGTGGAAGTGAGTGCTGGCGTCTCCTAGGAAGGAGATGGGGACCAGTGCTCACAGATCCATGGCTGCGGGCGTCGGGAGGTGAGTAAACCCGACGACCCGTGGCCATGGACGCTACAGTCGCCTTCAAGCTTTGGCTGCCTCCTACCCTCAAGATCCCCAACTCCTTCCATGTCTCCCTCCTGAAGCCGGTAGTTCTGAACCGCTATACCAAGACTCCTAGCCCTGCGGTTGCCTCCAGCAGTCCTTCAGACACCTTCGAGGTTAAGAAGATCTTGAACACCAAGAGAGTAAGTGTGTAATGTCCGTGGCTGCGGGCTGTCTGCTCCAACCTTCCCCTGACAGCTGCAGCCACGAGTCGGCAAGCGCTGACCCCAGCCTCCTCCTCAGGAGATGCCAGCACTCGCCTCCACTCACCTTTGCCGGATCCCGTAGGGTGCGCACGCATGCTCGTGCCCGCTCTTAAAGGGGCAGCTCGCGCACCGGACCGGATGGACGAACCTTGACCATGAGTACCCTGAACTATAAGAGGGGTCCAGCCCCCTAGTTATATGCCTGAGCGTTCTTGTGTATGCCTTAGTCTGTCTATGCAAATGGTCCCCTAGTGTTTCCTGCTCCCAGTGTTCCTGTTCCCGTTCCTGTACCTGTATCCCGATCTTGTGCCGTGCTTGCTATAGCCATGCTGTGCTGGATACCACGCTTGCCTGCTTCTCCATGCCCGACGTCAGCCCGCTGCCTAGTTCCTGCCAAGCTACTGTCCGTGCTGCCACAGGTACCCTACATACCATAGACTGTGACCTGTGCCCTTTTGGCCAGCTGCCCTACCGCCAAGGCGGTACGGCCCAGTGGGTCCACAGACCCTTCGTTACAAGGTGGAAGAACTTTTTATTTGGTGGATTAGAGGGGGTTTGGTCCTGAAGAGAGGTCCTGGGAGCCAGAGTAGAATCTCAATGCCCCTACCCTTCTGAAGAAGTTTCTCTCTCGCTCTGGTCCCAAGAGGAGGGGGCGTAAGAGGGGGGATACGGTCATGTCCATAGCCGCGGGCCGTCAGGCTCACTCACCTCCTGACGGCCGCAGCCATGGGTCTGTGAGTGCTGGCCCCAGTCTCCTCCTCAGGAGACGCCAGCGCTCACTTACGCTTACCTCGGCCGGGTCCCGTAGGTTTTGTGCGCAAGCTCGTGCCCGCTCTTAAAGGGCCAGCACGCGCACCTGAATCTAATGTCAAAATTAGCCCATGAGTACCCTGGACTATAAGAAGGGCTCGGCCCCTTTCTCCCATGCCTGAGCGCTGTTGTCGTACCCAAAGTTTGTCTAAGCAAATGGTCTCCTAGTGTTTCCCAGTTCCCAGTGTTCCCCGTTCCTATACCTGTATCCTGTATCCCGTGCTATCCTGGTTATGTGCCATGCTGAGCTGAAGTTGTGCTGTGCTATATACCACGCCTGTCCTGCTACACCACGCCTGTCGTCTGCCTGCTGTCTAGTCCCAGCCGAGCCTGTCTCGCTACTGTCCGAGCTGCCACAGGTACACTATACGAACTATAGACTGTGACCTGCGTGCTGTTGGCCAGTTGCCATACCGTCAAGGCGGTATGGCCCAGTGGGTCCATGTACCCAATATGACAGCCTGTACAGAGCTACATGTTGTCTTTCTAGAATCTACTGTGCGATATAGCAGGCAATTGTTGTGCTGCTATATGATGCCTCTGTGCGGCGCCGTATGGATATATTCTCTCCTAGAAGCATTGCTTCTAGGTTATAAAATCTTGGTAATATAACATCCTATGGAACATGGCAGCATTTTTTTTTGTATACATGCAAAATCTGGGAAATTAAAACCCTCCGAAAGCATACAGCGGTACAGTATGGGTAGCCGTAATACAGTCATGGGCATGAGGCCTTAGGGTTTCATTACTGTCATTGTTCAGCTTTTATTCTTGTTTGTTTCTCGCCAACATAAAGCATATTAAATGTATCATTTCAAATGATTGTGCAAAGCCTAATCCTAATAAGGCTACAAATAGGCTTTTCTAGTGCTGAATCATTATGAAAATATGTAAGAGGGCTGGCAAACGTAGCACAGCTGGCATTCATTATGTGCCAAGTGCTATTTTAGATTACTTTGAGAACAGCAGCACATGAAATTAATGTCCCAGGACACAATCTTCTTATTTGTTTGCAAATATTGCTCTTTTAGCATTAGCATGTGAATACATTTAGAAAAGAAAAGGAAACCTTACTGGAGCTCAGAGAGGTTTGTGCTAGAACTGTGTCCCCTCTTACAACTCCCATTTAGGCCAGGGATATCTGTGCACAAACTATAGTATTTCACTGTGTTTTCAGTCCATTAGAGGATGTTGTCCAGTCTTATAGAAATAAAGCCTAAACCCTGCATAATGAAAACAATATCTAACATAGTTGACATTTAATTCCTCACTGTTTTTATATGTTTGCATAGAGACAGTGAATTAAAACGTATCTCAGCTCCATGTGGCTGAATGCAGTAAATGATCAGGTCTTTTTAGTATATTTCAAATGTAGATATGTCTGTACCTACAAAGATAATGTGGCAGCTCCTCCGCATTACCACTCCAGTTCGTACCTGTGTGGGACATATCCTACAGAGACCTAATCCCTGCCCTTGTATGGCTAGAATATATGATAAAAATAACACCTACGTATGAAGGTTCTAAAGACATTAATGGCATATTGGTAGATCAGTGGGGGGTCTGACTGATGTGACCATTGACAATCACTAGAAAAAAAGTGTCAGTGGTGCTTTGAAAATCAGTGCTAGGACAGTCCACTCAACTGTATTCCGAGGTCTCATGATCAATGTTCGAACTTGGGGCTCCAAAGAAAGCCAAGGAGCGGTAGGACCCCCACAGATGCGATGTAAATTGCATGTTCTAGCAATGTCAATGCAAGGGAATTTATTAAAACTGGCTTCCGCTTATCCCTGCCCACTTTTTGGAAAAGTGACATTACCGGAGGAAAAGCACAAAAGTAAAAATTTTTTACTGCTAGTTGTGACTTTTGTGGCATTTGCGACTTTTCTCTGCCAGAAAAGTAAAAAATTTAATAAACTCTGCTTATATCTTTAGTGAAATCACGGAGTAAAATGTATTAAGACTAGCATTTCGTATAAACTGAAGTACATCAGAGTGTAATGCGACAAATTTATTAAGAGTCGCACACATTTTAATCAATTTTAAATTAGATAATAAAATTAGAAAGAGGAGAGATAATGTAAAGCTTTTTTTTACGCCAGAAAAGTGAGGCAGAGATGAGAATAAATTCCCCAAAGTGTTTAGTGAGATAAATCTTATATTCTTTCATTATTAAAAATATTGATGTCACCTATTGACCTCCCAAGCAGGCCACTCATCCTGATAATGTCGGAGGCATTGGTATTTGACATCAACTACTGCTTGAAAATGCAAGTTTGACTATATTGACTGAGAAAATGTAGAAAAATACACACATATAAGGATGGACAGGGAAGAAGAAGTACATGTAGAGAAACAAGGCAGAATTATGGAAAACACACAGATAAAGAAATATTCCTCCAGGAGGTCTCCACCTTTTCCCCCACTTTAGAGCCTTTCCTGTGTGTTTACTCCCAGTGCCCCGTGCCTGTGATATCGGAACAGTAGATTTACAGCATACTAGAACTATACTAAGAATGAATTCAGATAGTCTTGGGTAGTAGAATAATAATCCAGCAAAGGAAATGAAAAAAATCTATAAAAATTCTAGAACCTATGCCAATGGGGTTCTCATTCAATTTCCCAGTCAGTCCCTTCTAATGATAGTCTGTAAAGATCCTGCAGAGGTCATCATGTGGCTTCAGCATTAAAATGGTCTAACTTGATAAGATGCCATGAGGCAATTTACTGAATTGAAGTACTTTGAAATATATACAAGTTAATGTAAAAGGAACCCGTCACATTGAAAATGCAGTCCAATCTACAGGCAGCATGTTATAGCGCAGGAGGATCAGAGCAGATTGATATATAGTTTTCTTGGAAAAGATTCAGTATAACTTCTAATTTATTCAGTTAAACCTCTGCTGATTCCTGGCTTTGGAGTCCAGTGGGCGGTCCTGTTCAGTGATTGCCAGCCTTCCCTGTATGAGTGTAAATACAAAGATAGCTGTCACTCACTGAGTAGGACCGCCCACTGGACTCCTAAGCACAGAATGAGCAGAGGTTTAACAGAATAAATTATACTGAATCTTTTGCTACAAGACTAAATATTAAGCTGCTCAGCTTTCCCTGCCCATAGATTGAACTGAATTTTCAGCATGACAGATTCCCTTTAAATGGCAACACCATGTATCCATAGTTGTACAAATAGTAGGCAAAATTAACTAACCAAGATGGGGCATAATTCTAGTACAAATTGTGCCAAAGAAGTGGCGTACGTGGCATGCGCCAAATTAATATTGTGCTTTTGACACTATTTGCACCTTAAAAAGTATTTTTTTAGAAAAAGGCTTGTGGCTAAGAGTTCTAAGATGTGCATTACATAATAATAACATATGCCGTTTTTTGTAGCAAAATATTGGTGTAAAGTCCACTAGCCATGAGGTTGTGTAAGGAGGAGAAAAGTGTCTAACGTGCATTTACCATACCACACGTGCCATTTTCATATACTAACTTCTGACAGAAACTCATTCTGTGTTGTCTTTTAGGTGTGTTATAATTCGTAGATCTTGGGAACTGTAAGAGAGGGATTGTTGAGGATACAGGATTTACAATGTGGGATTTTATTGGATCACACATTGACTGCTTTTTCCACTATTTGCATGTCTTTTTCTGATCAGTTGCTCCCAGTGGAGGTCTATACAGGAACTTGTAACCTGTTACTGCCAATCCGTAAAGAGACCAAACTGCATAACTTTCACCCCCACTGAGTATTCCCTTCCGAATAGTAAGTAGCCCTACTATATACAGCCGTATATTTCATCCAAGCAACTGGCTGTGTCCTGTACTAACACTAGAGAATCATTCTATGTCATGCAAGACAGTTAAATGAAGATTTTGTCTACTTTAGTTTTTTTTTACTTAAGTTATATTTTATCTATATGGAGAAAACGTATAAATATAGTGCCCACCTATCCGACTTGAAGTTGAGACCCTCAAGATCAGGGCTCTAGGAACGCAATGTAACTAATAATATTTCAAAGTTACAGCACTACTATTGGGTCACTTCATTTATTAAAAACGATAGAACCGCTCTAGAAAGAAACAATGTGCTGTAACTGAAATATGACTAGAATTCGAGGCGTGCGTGCCCTTTTCGAGTCCTAGCACAGACACTGGTCTGTTATTCTTTTGTTTGTTATACCACTTCCCATGTAAACAATCTGCATCTCCTTGGAATATTTCCCGAGCTGTGGTGGAGTCTGTTCTCTGCTTGCTGCAGGCGACGCATTCCCATCAATTAGTGGTATTTAGAAACTGTTGCCACGGAAAACATAAACTGCCTACAAGCAAAGCTTATCAGTTGGATTCACCTATATAGCAATAGTCAATAATGTTTATGCAAATGATTCATAACCTATTCTAGTATGATTAAAATAAGCTTTTTGTTATAACTTGCTCTTCTCTTCTAGCATTGGTGCTGACAGGTATGTTAAGCATTTCAAGAAGAATATTTGGAAGGTCGCTCATAAGTTGTGAAATGACCCTGAGCTTGTGGAACCAAAAAGAACATGATAAATGCCTCTATTTACAATAAGGTTGGTATTATTTTTTCCGAGAAAATACAAAGTTAGACATGCCCGTCTCCTCCTTGCATTCCTTTCAAGTAACCAGTGCGTGAAAAAAAATGAAAGCTGAAAGTTTACGTACACCACGTGGAAAATTTACGTTATTCAATTATTACATGAGGGAAGTTGTCCTTGTTTTCTTATTGAAAGAAACATGAAGTCATTTTGTTATCTTAATTTGTCAGACGCTACTCAAGGGACTGTGAATAAATGGATGTACGCCAAAAGAGCAAGGTACTGAATAGCTAAAGCATTAGTATATGGATAAATTAAGAATAGTAACTAATTGGTTTTGCAGCTGAAGATATCAGATTACATTGGCCGAGTGGAGTTAAAATAATGGAAACCCAAGTTTTGAACAATGGGCTTTGATATTAATCTCTCTTGCCACTTTTTTTTTCAGTTTTATAGTGAAACAAATGCAGGAGGTTTAGTTCTCTGTCTTATAAAAAAAGCCTCTGTTTTAGCACTTAAACAACTCTTGAACTAGGCTTCCCACAGCATCTCTGCCAAATCTACACAAACTTTCCTGGCTGGCATTCAGGAAACTACAGCTCGAACTGTAGGATGGAAAGTTAAAAATCTTTGCCTGGATACGCTGAAACATATACAAACAGTCCAGTGTATGGTAATGATTCATTCTTTACAGACAGCCTCCTTTTTAGTTTCATACCAGTATGCAGGGGATTCCTGAACTTTTAAAGCCTTTAGGAGGGAGTGTATCACCGTTATCATTAGAAATCATATAAACAGTTATTAGAACATTGCAAATAAAAAGAATTGTTTTAGAAATCTGAGAAAGGACAGCATAGTCAGTAATAGTATTTCTGCTTCACAGCAGTGAGGACTTTAAATTGCTGAAGGATTTGTGGTTGGATACCTTAGTTTGACATCATGGAAACACCACATGTCCTGCTGTTTAAAAGGGGGTTTCCCATCCTTAAAAATTGTGTGCAGATGGTTTAATAGCAGTAAGATTAGTCACTTTTATTGTACTGTCTGTAGCTTAAATGCCTCTGTAAGCCAGTCTTACATGCAGGCACATGACTATGCTCCTAGTGGTTATCTCCTGCAGATGTCTCTTATCGCCACTGCAACCTGCTCTCCCCCTCCTTCCATCTTTGGAGGGACCATCTTTCACATGCTGGGCAGCACATAGTGCAGAGCTGTGTCTCAGTAGCAGAAAGTCAGTAATTACAGCACTACCAATCACCTTGGAATAAACGGGCATGCACGCTGCTGTAACTATAGACAATGTCTGTGAGAGGGTAGAGGAATCATGGGAACTGTAGTCCTTTACATGGTAATCCCACCCTCAGCAAGACCTATTAAAATTAAAACAACAGATCTGGGCTACATAATGAAAATGAAAAATAACTACTTCTGACCTATGGTGGCATCATAAAACCTGTTTAAGGATATTTTTTAACTTGGGTGCATTAAAGGGGTTTTCCAGCCAATAAAAATTGATGGCCTATCCCCAGGATAGGCCATCAATAGCTGATGGGTCATGGTCCGACTCCCGGGACACCTGCCGATCAGCTGTTTTGAAGGCCGCAGCGCTCGTACGAGACAGCACCGACACAGGAGTAGCGGCAGTTCACAGTAGTGAAGTGAATGGGAGAAGGCTGTAATACTGTGAACTGCCGCTACAGCCGTGTCGTCTATTCACAGCGTGAGCAAGTAATGGAAATGAAGAGGAAGCACCGCTCGTACGAGCACTGCGGCCCCTTTAAAGCAGCTAATCGGCGGGGGTCCTAGGAGTCGGACCTGAACCCATTACGTATTGATGGCCTATCCTGAGGACACATTTCATCCTCATGTTTACTTGATAAAAGAGTTCTGTTTCCCCGTAACGTGTTGTACCTCAAGAGACTTTCTCTTTTTTATGTACATTTTATTATGATCTATTGTTTTAGACAATGTTCAATAGAACTACATGTTTTTGTTAAAAATCCCATGTCTCACATTTAATTTCTTTTCGTTCACTTATGTCCAGAGCTGCTAGCTATATTGATTACTATTGAAACCCAAGGAGGATAAACCAATTTAAAGCATCACAATGAGAGGGAGAAGAAGATATCCTGAAAAGTGATTGAATGCCAAGAAGATCTGAGAAAGGAAGTGGAAGAAGTGACTGGGTAACATAAAACCAAGCCCCATGAAAACTAATATGACTAACAGTAATAGCTTTCAGGCATCTACTTCTGGAATTCAAAAAGAGGGAAATAAATAAAGGTGAAGGGTCATCATTTTAATTGACTGGATTCTGCCTATCCATGACAGTGTGGGTGAGGACTATGGCTGTATTCCCATGCGGATCTGTTGAAATAAGGGAGGGTCATTTCATTTATAGAAGCTGGCAAGAGTAGGAGTGATATTGACTCCTAGATATGTCAAACAATAAGATCTCTTTACTACCGACAAATCAAGTGGCGAAACACATGTTGGAGATCAGGGTCCCCCTCTTTTGGTCTGCATTCTGTTCTCCTTTTTGTGCCTGCCTAGTCTAATTGTTTTCCCTAACTCGACACTTGTCAGTATAAGGCTGCTGCATTTATTGTTCAGGCACTTACACTTTGCTGTATTTACCTATGCATTTATTTCTATAGGAGGTTTTTAGTATTTACGTGTGGGGATCCTTGCATCATGGGTTTGTCATTCCATTTTATATTCTGTATTTAATTTTGTATCTAATAAAGATGTTGCATTTTGAATTATACTGATTATTCTGCCTGTATTTTGTGTTAGGAGTATCTTATATATAATTCCAGACAAACTGTAAAGGATCTGCCAGACACAGCTTCTGTGTCGACGCCCGTGGTTAATCAGTCTGCATCTGCTCCTAGGTCTCATAGAGTGACTCGATCTGCTACCACTCAGCCTGGTAGGCTGAGGAGTGGGAGAACCTATCACAGCCTGGCCAGACGGAGCTAGCTCCCGCCCTCGGTCTATTTATACCTTCATTTCCTACTCTTCCTTTGCCTGTGATTCTGTCTGGTTTCCTGGCTCTGCTGTTCCTGCTAGTAGCTTCAAATTGACCCTGGCTTTACTGACTACGCTCCTGCTCTGCGTTTGATACATCGTACACTCCTGGTTTGACTCGGCTCGTTCACTACTCTTGTTGCTCACGGTGTTGCCGTGGGCAACTGCCCCTTTTCCCTTAGCTTCTGTGTACCCTTGTCTGTTTGTCTGTCTTGCACTTATTGAGCGTAGGGACCGTCGCCCAGTTGTACACCGTCGCCTAGGATGGGCCGTGCAAGTGGGCAGGGACTGAGTGGTGGGTAGATTAGGGCTCACTTGTCTGTCTCCCTACCCCGACATTACATAATCATAGGCCCATATACCTTTTCTACCCTGGTTCCTACACAACTATGGACCCCCTTGAGACCCTGGCTCAGCAAATGCAGGGTCTCTCCCTACAGGTCCAAGCCCTGGCTCAGAGGTGCAATCAGCGTGATGCTAACCAGGTAGTGCCCTCCACCTCACCTCTTGAACCCCACCTCAAGTTGCCTGACCGGTTCTCAGGGGACCGGAAGACTTTTTTCTCCTTTCGGGAGAGTTGTAGGCTCTATTTCCGATTAAGACCCCACTCCTCAGGTTCTGAGAGCCAGCGAGTGGGTATAATTATGTCCCGGCTCCAGGACGGCACCCAAGAATGGGCCTTCTCCTTGGCTCCTGACGCCCCTGAACTTTCCTCTGTTGACCTTTTTTTTTCTGCTCTCGGGCTCATCTATGACGAGACTGACAAGACTGCCTTTACCGAGAGTCAGCTGGTGACCTTACGTCGTGGTAAGAGACCCGTTGAGGAGTACTGTACTGACTTTAGGAAGTGGTGCGTAGCTTCTCAGTGGAATGACCCTGCCTTGAGATGCCAGTTTAGATTGGGTCTGTCGAACGCCCTGAAAGACCTATTAGTTAGCTATCCCTCTTCTGACTCTCTAGATCAGGTTATGACTTTAGCGGTATGTCGTGACCGACGTCTCAGGGAACAACGACTTGAACGTTTTTGTACCTTCTCCTCTGGCTCCACCATGATGGCTCCCGTGGTTAATTTGCTTCGTTCTTCCATGGAAATCTCGGATGAACCAGTGCAACTCGGGGCCTCCGTGTCTTCCCAACAATGTAGAGAGCTCCGCAGGAAGAATGGTCTCTGCTTCTACTGTGGGGATGACAAGCATCAAGTGAACAACTGTCCAAGGCGTAAGAATAAGCAGCCGGAAAACTTCCGCGCCTAAGTGACCATCGGGGAGGTCGCTTGGGCAAACAGGTATTTCCTGTAAATATGAAACCTAATAAGATCTTGCTTCCCTTTCAGGTCTCTTTTGAGGGTAGGTCTGCCACCGGCAGTGCCTTCGTGGATTCAGGGTCTGCTGCTAATATTATGTCTGTGGAATTTGCTATGTCTCTAGCTATGCCATTGATTGATTTGCCTAAACCTGTCCCGGTAGTGGGTATCGACTCCACTCCACTTGCTAATGGTTATTTTACGCAGCATACCCCTGTTTTTGAACTCATTGTTGGCTCCATTCATTTGGAGCAGTGCTCTGTACTGGTGATGCAGGGATTATCGTCCGATTTGGTTTTAGGCCTTCCCTGGTTGCAGTTGCATAATCCCACGTTTAACTGGAATACTGGGGATCTTACCAAATGGGGTAATGAATGCATGACGTCCTGTTTTTCTGTTAATTTTATTTCTCTCCCTGAGGAGGTGAACACTCTACCTGAGTTTATTCAGGACTTCGCTGATGTTTTTTCTAAAAAGGCCTCCGAAGTGTTAGCTCCTCATAGAGAATACGATTGCCCAATCGATTTGGTACCAGGAGCTAAGCTCCCTAAGGGTAGGATTTTTAATCTCTCTTGTCCCGAACGTGAGGCCATGAGAGAATATATCCAGGAAAGCCTGGCCAAGGGTTACATTCGCCCCTCTACTTCTCCGGTAGGTGCTGGCTTCTTTTTCGTGGGGAAGAAGGATGGTGGTCTTAGGCCGTGCATCGATTACCGTAACTTGTCTGTCTCCCTACCCCGACATTACACAAACCTTGAGATCTGCCGCTGCAGGATATACAGATCATAAATGGGGACTAGAATTGAAAGAGACTTAAATAAATAAAGGTGAAGGGTCATCATTTTAATTGACTGGATTCTGCCTATCCATGACAGTGTGGGGGAGGACTATGGCTGTATTCCCATGCGGATCTGGTGAAATAAGGGAGGGTCATTTCATTTATAGAAGGCGGCAGAGTAGGGGTGAAATTGACTCCTAGATATGTCAAATAATAAGATCTCTCAAAACTTATTAATAATAATCTCGTTCCAGGAGATGGACTTGAGAATTTACCAAAACAAGATTATAAAAACACATTGTTAGGAGGGGATACCAACAGTTGGGTGAGTGACAGCATAAATCAACTACAAAGAGGTTCACTTTATATTCAGCACCAGACACCACTATTCCTAATATATCAGCATGGGGGCATATTTAAAAGAAACATTTAAAAGTGATATTGCACAATAACTTTTATCTAAGGGCCTATTCACATGGTGACGAACGGAAACCATTTTAGTAATGTCTCCGTCACCATTGATAACAATGGTGACGGAAACGGAAGCTGTGGTTTCAGTTTGACTTTCCGTTGCGGGGTTCACCCGACGGAAACCTGACGGAAACCTCCAATGGAACCCCGGAACGGAAAGCCAACACTGATGTGAACAGGCCCTAAGGGTGCGTTCACATATATCAGTTGTATCAGCATCAGTTTTCTTTGTCTCTCAAGTGATTACAACTGATGCAAAAATTGATGCAAAAATGTATCAGTTGCCATCAGGCTTGTTCACGATTTTTACTACAAACCCATCAGTTGTCATTAGCTGTCGTTAGTTGTCATCCGTTAACATACGTTTTTAACATCAGTTTTTACCACAATGGTCCACCAAAAAAGTGGTCTAGGCTCTGAGAATGTGCCAATTTTATAAGAGTGATGGATAGTTTGTGATAGATTGGATACATGATAGATTAGATACTTGTTGTGTACCATGTCAGGACTCTCCTTCTCTGCTCCAGCCTTGGCGCTACACTGAAGTCTGACACACACATTGTAATGTCACGTGTGTCATATTCAGGCCAGCGCCAAGAGAGAGAGCTTACAAGGCAGCTGTTGTCCACAGACCTCAGATCAAATCTTCGAAGCAGCCATCGGAGCATGAGAAGACGCCAAACATGAGAAGACGCCAAACACTAGCCCTAACTTCAGGGAGTTGATTGTTTTTGGCGCCTTTACAGTTACACAATACCACCCAGCATCTCCTACCCACCCCACACCACACAGGGATTCACACAACAGGGTTCGGGTGTCAACTGTTAAAAAGAGCCATCTAGGTCCATTTTTGATGGTCGGTTTGCATCCGTTTTGTATCTCTTCCGTGTTTTCAGTTTTTGACAAATTTTGAAAAACAGATGTATTTCATGTGTAGATAAAGAAACCGTACCCTCTGTAGATAATGCCGCAGTGCCCTCTGTATATAGTGCCACACAACCCCTGTAGATAATGCCATGGTTTCCTCTGTAGATAGTGCCACACCCCCGCTGTATCTAGTGCCACACACCCCTTGTAGATAATACAGCAGTGCCCTCTGTAGATAGTGCCACACCCCCTGTAAATAGTGCCACCCACCCCCTGTAGATAATGCCGCAGTGTCCTCTTTAGATAGTGCCACACCCCCTGTTTATAGTACCACACTCCCCCTGTATATAATGACATGGTTCCCTCTGTAGCTAGTGCCACACCCCCTGTAGATAATGCCACAGTGCCCTTTGTAGATAGTGCCACACCCCCCCTGTATATAGTGCCACACACCCCCTGTATATAGTGTCACACACCCCCTGTAGATAATACCGCAGTGCCCTCTGTATAGTGCCACACCCCCCCTGTATATAGTGCCACACACCCCCTGTAGCTAAAGCCACAGCGCCCTCCGTATATAGTGCCACATAACCCTGTAGATAATGCCACTGTGCCCTCTTTAGATAGTGCCACCCCCTATATATAGTGCCACACATGCCCCTGTAGATAATGCCACAGTGCACTCTGTATATAATGACACAGTACCCCCATGTATAATGCCACAGTACCCCCTGTAGATAATGTCACACAGCCCCCCGTAGATAGCGCCAGACAGTGCCCCCTGTAGATGGCGCCACACAGTGCCCCATGTAGATTGTGCCACATAGCGCCCCACGTAGATTGTGCCACATAGCGCCCCCTGGAGATAGTGCCACCTCCACTGTATATAGTGCTACCCCCCTTCCCCTGTAGATAGCGCTACTGAAGGTCCCTCTAGCAGAGGAATCCCCGGCCAGAGCATTGCGGAAGCTGTGGCCGTGGATTCCCTCTCGGAGGTTGCCCTGACTTCACTGTCCATATATGTACAGTGACAGGAGCCCCTGATGTCAATGTCCATATATAGACAGTAACCTCAGGGGTTTCCTCTAGGAGCGGAATCTCCAGCCAGATCATCAGCGACGGGGATTCCGCTCAATCAGTAGCCACTGAAGTCACTGTCTATATATGGACAGTGATGTCAAGGGCTTCCCCGAGCACAGCGCTCAAAGTAGCACTGTGCTCGGGGAATTATCGGCGAGCAGAGGAGCTCCCTCTGCTCTGAACTCATTTTGAAGCAGGGACCTGATAGTTTCCTGCTTCAGTATTAAGTTCAACTGTGTCTGCGTCCTAAGGACGCAAACACAGTTGACAGCGGAACATAAGCCTAGTACACGGAGCAGCGGGACACCTCCCGGAATCTGGGACTGTCCCGCTGAATCCGGGACAGGTGGGAGGGTATTCGTCAGCGTCTCCACCTGGAGCGGAATCCCCGGCAATGCTATGACTGGGGATTCCGCTCCTAGCTCACATCCACCTTCCAGCCGGGTGCTGCCGGAAGGTGGATACAGCAGAACCCGGCGTTCATCCGGCCACAATTAAAATACGGTGCCGGACCTTCCTGGTAGCCGGAACCAAAAACGCTGCAGGTAACGTTTTTGGATCCGGCACCCAGGGAGTTCCAATGCCGTACGGCGCCACAACTGATGTCCCCTGTGCCAGAACAGATCCCATAGAAAGCTAAGGGATCTGTTCTAGCATCAGTTTGCCTCCGGCTTTCCTTCAACACACCGTAAGTAAACTGAATCGGACGCCGGACATATGTGAACGGCCCCTTACAGAAGGTCATGGTTTGGGAATCAATCCTAAAATAGAACTATAAAATGCCATTGGACCCTGGTTATCCTTTATTAAGCCATTGTAAAGAGTTCAAAGTTGGGACTGTTAGCAGTGGCGTAGCTAAAGGCTCATTGGCCCCGATACAAAAGTTCTTATTGGGCCCCCCTGCAAACTTCTCATGGCCGACAGCCCGCAGCTTTCAGTTGCATCGCTGGGTCTCCTAAGTGACCCAACAATGCAGCACTAGCAGCCAGGGGCGTCACTAAGTCTTAAAATGTCAGGGTAGATAGCCCTAATACATATGTCCCCCCCCCCCCACAAGAAAATGTGTGTGTGTATATGTGTGTGTGTGTGTGTGTGTGTGTATATATGTGTGTGTATAGGAGACAGCATATCTTTAGACCCTATAAACTATGGATAGGATTAGATACAGTGGCTCAGCAGACAGTATCACACATGATAGGTTTAGTTACAGTGGCTCAGCAGACCGTATCACACATGATAGGATTAAATATAGGGCCCTGCTCGCTGACATTGCGGCTCCAGCGCTGGATCCAGGAAAGGTAAGAATAATAATTGTTTTGCTTCTTTATGTGTTACTAATTATTTTTGTGTGATTGTGTTATTATACAGGTTCGGTCGTTGGACTATGTCGGATTCGAGGACTACTTCAATGACAGCGTTTTTTTATTCTCAATAAAATGGTTAATGAGGGTTGTGTGGGCTTTTTTATTTCAATAAAATATTTTTTCTATGTCCTTGTATTTTTTTAAACTTTATTATTACCACCTTATTAATAGCGGCTGGCTGATTGACAACGTCCATTACTAAGGCGAGGCTTAATGTTATGCCGGTGCAGAGGCTAACACTAACCCCTGTTATTACCCGGATACCCACCACCACCAGGGGTGCTGGGATGAGCCGGGTACGAACCAATACCCGATCATCTGTAGCGATGGTCGGGCACTGTTGCGGCCACAGGCTGGTATTTTTAGGCTGAGGAAGGCCAAAAACAGTGGCCCTTCCCACCCTGGTAATGCTACCTGCTGCTGCTATGTTGTATCTGGCTAGTTATTCAAATTGGGGGGGGACCACACATCTTTCTTTACAATTATTATTATTTTTTTAAATGACGTGGGGTTTTCATAACCAGCCCGATACCATAAAGCAGCAGCAGGCTAGCATAACCAGGGCGGGGGGGGGGGGGGGCGCTGTTTCTGGCCTTTCCCAGCCTGATAATACCAGCCCACGGCTGCCCCAGTTTCCGACCATCACTACAGATGGTCAAGTACTGGATCGTACCCGGTTCTTTCCGGCACCCCAGGTGGCTGTGGGTACCAGGGGTTAGTGTTAGCCTCTGCACTGGCTAACACTAAGCCCCGCCTCAGTAATGGACGCTGTCAATCAGCCGGTGGCCATTACTAAGGCGGTAGTAATAAAGTTTAAAAAAAACACAAGGACATAGAAAAAATATTTTATTGAAATAAAAATGAAAAAACACAACCCTCATTAACCATTTTATTGATAATAAAAAAAGCTGTCATGGAAGTAGTCCTCGAATCCGACGTAGTTCAACGACCAAACCTGTAAAAAAAACACAAACACAAAAAAAAGATTAGTAACACTGGTGGTAGGCTTAGATAGAGGGCCGATGTGTGATACTGTCTGTTGGACTCTGTTTCTAAGCCTACTACAAGCTAGGCTTAGATACAGGGTCCAACAGACAGTATCACATATGCGTGTCGGCGACTCACAGTGTGAGCAAGTGAGGGAAATGAAAGGGAAGCAGCTCGCGTACGAGCGCTGCGGCCCCTTCAAAACAGCTGATTGGCGGGGTCAAGGGAGTCGGACCCGACCTATCACCTTCAGCAGACAGGAATATTAATCTTACCCTCCTCTTCAGCCGCAGCCTGAGGTCCTGTCCTGACTCTATCCAGGGTCGGGATGTTGTGCGAGGTTCACAGCACTGTGACGTCAGGACCTCCGCTGCGCTCCAGAACCAGGTGGGTAAGTACTGTCAGTTACTATAGTAACAGGGGCCCGTGACCGCAGTTAGGGTATGGTCACACGTACACGTCCGATACGCCTGAAATTACGGAGCTGTTTTCAGGAGAAAACAGCTCCTGAATTTCAGACGTAATGGCATGTGCAGGAGTTTTTCGCCGCGTCCACTACGAACGTAATTGGAGCTGTTTTTCTATGGAGTCAATGGAAAATGGCTCCAATTACTTCCCAAGAAGTGACAGGCACTTCTTTGATGCGGGCGTCTTTCTTACGCGCCGTCTTTTGACAGCGGCGCGTAAAAAAAATGACCGTTGGCATAGTACATCGTAAAACCCATTCAAATGAATGGGCAGATGTTTGCCGGCGCTTTGGAGCCGTATTTTCGGACGTAATTCGAGGTTGAAACGCCCGAATTACGTCCGTAAATAGGGTGTGTGAACCCAGCCTAACTATAGTATCTTTTTTATTGATGTGGCTTTGGGGCCCGGTCGCAATTGTGACCGCTGCGACCCCTATAGCAACGCCCCTGACAGTTAGATAGTTCGGACCTTTTTGTAATACCGGTATAAGGCCATTAGGGACGGAAGCCTTATTGAGCTTTAATAGTTTTACAGCCAATTCAATTGAATTGGCTGTAATTTCTTTCTCTAATGAGGTCTCTGCAACTTTATTCTTTTTAACCAGAGTTGCCCATTTTCAGTGTTGAAGTACTGTAGTCAATGTCTTTCAAAGCAAATGTGCTACAAAGTTACTTAGATCAGAAAAGTTATCAAATAACAAGAGTAGAGCGAGGGTGTAGTCTGTAACAGAATAAATCATCAGAGGCTGATGGATATGGACTTGTTTTGACTGTGAATCATCTTTATCAAATATTCGCATGTTCTTTCCTCTTTTAAAATATTTCCCTAACTGGTGTTTGCAGGTGCGACAACACAATATCTGGCACTGTTTCCTTTTTCCAAACAGAACAGATACATTTCCTATCATGGCAGAGTACAGGTTCACAGCAAGGGTTACAATCTCCCCTTTAGAAAATATCAGTGGTATTTTCATGGTGCCCTGAGACCAATGTGGGCGCCATACCCTTTATTACAGTGAGTTCAATCAGGAGTCGAACAACAAATGATTCAAAAGAGGTTTGACACATCCTTGTGTAAATGGTAAGAATAATGTTCTGGATGCTGCATGTGTGGAACATCATTATATGTACTATTTCTTTGTTGCATACAGGATAAAGACCAAGAAACTTCCTTGAGCCCATGCCATCTCTGCACCATAATAATATGGCATTATGAAGGAAGTACCGCTCCTCACAACATACTATTACTACTATTACTGTGTGGTCTGGGAAAGATTTAAAGAGGATTTCTACACAAAATGTAAAAGCATATATATTAATATTAGTAATTCAGAAGTTAGAGTAGTAGCCAAAGTTTGGTAATTATGTTTTATTTATTGTAACTTGAATTAGGTATTTGTGATGAGGAATTTGTCATTCAATCAGCCTCTTCAAACCATATAATATATATATATAGTGCAGCTACTAAGCAAACCTGGAAACGGCTGGGTAGCTGGAGTGAAAAGAGAAAATAAGTTTCCACTCCATCCTTTACGGCAGTCCAGGTTTTGGGGTTCATCATGAGCCTCGTTAGGTGCCAGCTGAGACTGCTCCTTAACAAAGGTGTAAGCTACTCACACAGGGATTCCAGCCTGGGGAAGAACAGGTGCCAACGGCCTCTGGGAGCCATGAAACTGGTATAGACAAGTGTGTTTGTTTTGTGGTGCCAGGCAGTATGCCTTTCACCCTGATATCTATTATGTATAGTTAGTGGCCAAACATTTTAGGATTTTCTTCATACTGTAAATGTCAATGGCCTTGTATGTATGAGAAACAAATAAATCTGGTTGAGGCAATTTTTATCAAGAGACCCCTGCGTTGGGCTGAACTCCTTGGTGCCATGAGAGACGTCGAACCCATGAGCTTATTCCCCCTAAAAAGCTTACACTATATATATTATGTAGCGTCCATGGCCGCGGGCCGTCGGGTTTACTCACCTCCCGACGCCCGCAACCATCGATCCTTTGAGCGCTGGTCCTCATCTCCTTCCTAGGAGACGCCAGCGCTCACTTCCGCTCTGTTCTGCTGTGTCCCGTAGGGTGCGCGTGCACGCTCGTGCCTGGCCTTAAAGGGCCAGTGCGCGCACAAACGAAATCATCATCATCAACTGCCATGATTTCCTGGTCTATAAGAAGGCCCCAGGCCTGAGCGTTGTTAGTTTATCCCAGTCTGTCTTGCAAATGGTCCCTTAGTGTTTCCCATTCCAGTTGTTACCCGGGCCCTGTTACCTGTTCCTGTGTCCCGTACTGTTCTTGTTCCTGTGCATACCAGTGTTGGAGTCGTGTCTACTGCACCTCCTGTCATTTTCCACGTCCAGTGTAATTTTCCACGTCCAGTGTCTTCTGCCATGTCCAGTGTCTTCTGCCACGTCCAGTGTCTTCTGCCACATCGTATACTGCTCGCCATGTCTGGTGCTACCTGCTGCACCGGCGTCCATCCGTGCTGAAACCACAGCCACCGTCTGGACTAGTTCAGGTACTGAAGCGTTACTATCTACTATTGATTTTCATATAGACTGTGACTTGGTCAGCTGCCTCTCCGCTACGGCGGAGCGGCCTTGTGGGTCCACATACCTTGTGACCGTTACAGTACACTCAGGCCATGGAACCCTCTGGTCAGGCCAAGACCGCAGTCCAGAAGATACAGACGGAGATGCATGACCTACGCACACGTCAGGATCAACTCCTTGAGGCTGTGAATTCTATCCTGGTCCGTCTGGATCTACTCACTGTTCCACCTCCGGTTCTTCCTCCTGAAGCTGTTGCTGTGCCACTGCCCGTTGCTCTTCCTGTTTATTCCGGATCCACAGTTCCTCAGCCTCTTCCTCCTCGCTACGACGGTGATCCCAGAGCATGTAGAGGATTTATTAACCAATGTACGGTTCATTTTAACCTACGGGCTCATCTCTTCCCCTCCGAGGTGGCCAAAGTGGCGTTTATTATCTCCCTCCTCGCTGGCAAAGTCCTCGCATGGGCGAACCCAATCTTGGAGCAACAAGGACCTGTATCCTCAGACCTAGCCTTGTTCCTGCAGTCCTTTCGTGCCGTGTTCGAGGAGCCGGGTCGAACATCCTCTGCCGCAGCCCCTCTGTTGACCCTCAAGCAAGAAGGCTCCACAGTAGGGGAGTATGCTATCTCCTTCCGTACCCTAGCAGCCGAGCTGGCATGGAACAATGAGGCACAGGTGGTGACCTTCTGGCAGGGTCTGTCCTCTCACATCAAGGACGAACTGGCAGCCCGCGACCTTCCTTCTACCTTGGAAGCCCTCATCCTGTTAGCCACCTGGGTTGATATGAGAATCCGGGAGCACACTCAAGAGGTTCGAAAGGAGAGCCGGGTCCACAGACCAGCACCCTCGGTCCAGAGACCACTATTGCCTACACCTAGTGCGCTACCTGAAGAACCCATGCAGGTAGACAGAGTCCGGTTATCTGAACAGGAGAAGCAGCGCAGACGCTCCTCTGGACTATGTATGTATTGTGGCCTTAAAGGTCATTTTTTGCGCCAATGCCCACAGAAACTGGAAAACTCCACTATCTAGGGTTGGTTGGAGAGACAACTCTAGGTGGAACGTCTCCAAACGTTAAAACCTCTTCCAAATTATCGATTCCTGTGGCCATCGTCTCCGGAGAAATGTCACATCCTTCCTCCTCCTATCTTGGCTCTAGAGAGGCTGCTAATTTCATCCAGCAGGATCTAGTGGATCGTTTACAATTACCCACAGTCCGTCTGGAGAGACCCCTGGCTGTTGCCTCTGTGAATGGTCTACCATTGCCCGATCCGATTATGCTCATCACGGAGCCATTGACACTACGGGTCGGAGCTCTTCACTCAGAACAGATCACCTTCCTGGTACAACATAAGGCTATCAATCCTATCCTGCTGGGTCTGCCATGGCTTCGCTTACATGCCCCGGTTCCATCCTCTCTCCTTGCCAGAGACTTTATCTATGTCAGCCTATATCAAGGAGAATTTGGAGAGGGGTTCTATTCGAAAATCTTCGTTAAGAAGAGAGATGGATCTCTTCGACCCTGCATTGACTACCGTGGTCTCAACCAGATCACGGTCAAGAACAAATACCCGTTGCCACTTATATTCGAGCTGTTTGATCGCATACGAGGAGCCAAAATGTTTTCTAAGCTAGATCTGCGGGGGACTTATACACTAATCCGGATTCGCCGGGGTGACGAATGGAGGACGGCATTTAACACCCGCGATGGGCACTACGAATACCTAGTGATGCCCTTTGGACTGTGTAACGCTCCCGCAGTATTTTAGGAATCGTCAATGATATTTTCCGAGATCTCCTCTATATGTGTGTTGTAGTTTATCTCGAGGATATTTTGATTTTCTCCCCAGATCTGATGACCCATCGGAGGCATGTCCGTCAAGTTCTACTGCGACTAAGAGAGAATCGCTTATATGCCAAGTTGGAGAAGTGTGTCCTTGAAAAGAAGTCTTTGCCCTTCCTGGGCTACTTCATCTCGGATCAAGGTCTTAAGATGGACCCTGGGAAACTAAAGTCTGTCCTGGAGTGGCCACGTCCTCAGGGCCTAAGGGCCATACAACGGTTCCTGGGATTCGCAAATTTCTACCGGCAGTTTATTCTGAACTTTTCATCTCTGACGGCTCCCATCTCTACCCTTACCAAGAAGGGTGTGAACGCCAAGGTATGGACTCCAGAGGCAGAGTCTGCATTCATTAGCCTCAAGAAAGCCCCCACTTCAGCTTCGATCCTCCATCACCCTAACCTATCTCGACAGTTCTCATTGGAGGTGGATGCTTCCTCTGTTGGTGCAGGTGCACTTCTGTTCCAGAGGAGCTCCAAAGGAAAGGCAGTAGTATGTGACTACTACTCAAGATTTTTTTCTTCTGCTGAGCGCAATTACTCTATTGGAGATAGGGAGCTACTGGCCATCAAATTGGCTCTGGAGGAGTGGAGACATATTCTATTGGGCGCAGCTCACCCCATCTTGATCTACACCGACCACAAGAACCTTACCTACCTTCAGTCCGCTCAAAGACTGAATCCTCGTCAAGCCAGGTGGTCGCTGTTTTTCACCCGTTTCCAATTTCTGCTCCACTACCGTCCCGCTGACAAGAATGTGAGGGCCGATGCCCTGTCCAGATCGTTTGAGACGGAAGACACGGTGGAGTCCCTTCAGACTATCATAGACCCGTCCTGCATTGTCACTGCTAATCCTCTGCAGATTAGAGACATCCCTCCGGGGAGGACTTTTGTTCGGTTGGCAGACAGGAGAAGAATTCTCCGCTAAGGACACAGTACTAAACTAGCAGGGCACGCTGGTGTCCGTAAAACCCGAGACCTGATTGCTCGTCACTTCTGGTGGCCCACGCTACCTAAAGATGTTCTGGACTTTGTCTCTTCTTGCACGGTGTGTGCTTCTAACAAAGCTACTCACTCCAAGCCAGCCGGCCTGCTTCAACCATAGCCTGTACCCAATGCCCCCTGGCAGCACATTGCGATGGACTTTGTCACAGACCTTCCCCCCTCAGCAGGATGCACCACTGTCTGGGTGGTGGTGGACCGGTTCTCTAAGATGGCACATTTTACTCACCTCACCTCCCGACGCCCGCAGCCATGGATCCGTGAGCGCTGGTCCCCATCTCCTTCCTAGGAGACGCCAGCGCTCACTTCCGCTCCGTTCTGCTGTGCGCTTAAAGGGCCAGCGCGTGCACAAAGGAAATCATCATCATCAACTGCCATGATTTCCTGGTCTATAAGAAGGCCCCAGGCCTGAGCGTTGTTAGTTTATCCCAGTCTGTCTTGCAAATGGTCCCTTAGTGTTTCTCGTTCCAGTTGTTACCTGTGCCCTGTTACCAGTTCTTGTGTCCCGTACTGTACTTGTTCTTGTGCATACCAGTGTTGAAGTCGTGTCTACTGCACCTGCTGTCGTTTGCCACGTCCCGTGTCTTTTTCCACGTCCACTGTCGTTTGCCACGTCCAGTGTCTTCTGCCACGTCCAGTGTCTTCTGCCACGTCCAGTGTCTTCTGCCACATCGGATACTGCCCGCCACGTCTGACCCTACCTGCTGCACTGGCCATCCGTGCTGAAGCCACAGCCACAGTCTGGACTCGTTCAGGTACCCAAGCGTTACTATCTTCTATTGACTTTCATATAGACTGTGACCTGGTCAGCTGCCTCTCCGCTACGGCGGAGCGGCCTAGTGGGTCCACATACCCTGTGACATATTATATACAGTTAGGTACAGCATTATTTGAACAGTGACACACGTTTTGGAATTTTAGCTGTTTACCAAAACATATTGAATATCCAGTTATATAATCAATATGGGCTTAAATTTCAGACTCTCAGCTTTAATTTGGGGGTATTCACATCCTAATTTGAGGAATGGTTTAGGAATTACAGCTCTTTAATATGTAGCTGCCTCTTTTTCAAGGGACCAAAGGTAATTGGACAATTATCTCAAAAGCTATTTAATGGACTGCATGGGCTATTCCCTCGTTAATCTATAATCAATTAAACAGGTAAAAGGTCTGGAGTATATTCCAGGTGTGGCATTTGCATTTGGTAGCTGTTGCTGTGAACCCACAACATGAGGTCAAAGGAGCTCTCAATGCAAGTGAAACAACCATCGTTAGGCTGAAAAAAATGAAGAAATCTATCAGAGAGAGAGCACAAATGTTAGGAGTGGCCAAATCAACAGTTTGGTATATTCTTTAAAAATGGAGATCACTGGTTATCTCGAGAACTCCAAAAAGCCTGGACGTCCATGGAAGACAACAGTGATGGATGATTGCAGAATCCTTTCCATGATGAAGAAAAAGCCCTTTACAACAAGTGAAGAACACTCTCCTGGAAGTAGGTATATCAGTATCTAAGTCTACCATAAAGAGAAGACTTCATGAGAGCAAATATAGAGGGTTTACCACAAGGTACAAACCATTAATTAGCCTCAAAAATAGAAAGGCCAGATTAGACTTTGCCAAACAACATGTAAAGAAGCCAGCCCAGTTCTAGAACAGCATTCTTTGGACAGATGAAACTAAGAACAACCTGTACCAGAATGATTGGAGGAAGAAAGTATGGAGAAGGCTTGGAACGGCTCATGATCCAAAGCACACCACATCCCCTGTAAAATATGGTGGAGGCAGTGGATGGCATGGGCAAGCATGGCTGCCAAAGACACTGGGTCACTGGTGTTTATTGATGATGTGACTGAAGACAGAAGCAGCCGAATGAATTCTGAAGTGTTCAGGGATATACTTTCTGCTCAGATTCAACCAAATGCAGCAAGGTTGATTGGACATCGCTTCACAGTACAGATGGACAATTACCCAAAACATGCTGCGAAAGCAACACAGGAGTTTTTTTAAGGCAAAGAAGTGGAATATTCTGCAATGGCCAAGTCAATCAGCAGATCTCAACCCGATAGGGCTGCATTTCACTTGCTTAAGACAAAACTTAAAGAGGCTCTGTCACCACATTATAAGTGCCCTATCTTGTACATAATGTGATCGGCGCTGTAATGTAGATTATAGCAGTGTTTTTTATTTAGAAAAACTATCATTCCTCCATGGTTTTTTGCGCAGCGTTTTTACGGAATTCACTGTGCAATTAAAACAACATGTACATTTTATTCTGTGGGTCAATACGATTACGGCGATACCAAATATAGATCGTTTTTTATATATTTTACTACTTTTACAAGTAAAAACCTAAGTGTAAAAAAGAACATTTATTTTGTGTCGCCAAATTCCGAGAGTCATAACTTTTTTATTTTTCCGGCAATTAAGTGGTATGGGGCTTATATTTTGCGGGACATGCTGTAGTTTTTAATAATACCATTTTGGGGTACATGCGACGGTTTGATGACTTTTTATTTAATTTTTTTGTGGGAGATTAGGTGACCAAAAAATAGAGATTCTGGCGTTTACAATTTTTTTTTTTTACGGCGTTCACAGTGCGGGTTAATTAATGATTTATTGTAATAGTTCAGACTTTTACGGATGTGGCGATACCAAGTATGTTTATTTATTTATTTTTTTACTATGCTCTAGGTTTTTTTTTTTGAAGTTTTAATTTTTTCTTTAATTTTTTTACACAAAAAAATAACTTTATTTAACTCATTTTTAAATTTTTTTATTAGTCCCCCTAGGGGACTTCAACCAGCGATCGTTAGATCGCTTGCACGATATGCTGCAATACTAATGTATTGCAGTATATCGTGATTCTGACAGGCATCTATTAAGCCCTGCCGGAGGCAGGGCTTAATAGGTGCACAAAGATGGGGAACCTGGGGGCCTCCAGGAATTTTGATGCAGATTTTGAACTGCAGACGTTGTTTTGATGCTTTTTTTTTTAAATGTTGTTTTTGGTGCATTTTTTGCCTGAGGCCATTAAATCTAATGCATGGACCTCGGGCAAAAAGCACTGTATAAAACTTTCATAACCGAGCACCATGGGTTTCATCTACCTCCCATTGATTTCAACGGGAGGTCAGAGGCGGAAACTGCTTCAAGGAAGAACGTGCTGCTATTTTTTCCTGCGAGCGGCCACAAGCCGCCCATGAAAAAAACAAAACACAAAATCTTATAGAACAGGATAGCCCTCTCTTCCTGGATTTCAGTGCTTTCCTGGATGCTATATCGATGATCTAGGGCAGGGGTACTCAACTACTTTTAGTAAAGGTCCACTTACCTGGGTATGCCAACAGGTGAAGGTCCAAGCTGAACACAAACAGTAAACATGTCGTTTTGTTAACGTTTTCCCAACTTTGTAGAACTTTTTACAGGTTTATTATGGATTGTTAGTGGGAAAACTGGCATCTTTTCTCTTTCACCAGCCCATTGAAATTAGATACAAATTGGGTGACTGTCATTTGAACAGACTGATGCAAATGATTATCTGTGATGCGAGAGCGGTATCTGTTCTTTATCAAATTCATAGTGGAGAATGAGGCATCCCAAGTATATGTAGTTAACTTGTAGTTTTCATTGCTACCATTTTGAAGTACATATGACTTTTTGATTACTTTTATTCCTGTTTTTAGGAGGCAAGATGAACAGAAAACATCTGTGTTCTATCTGGTTTTTTTTTCACGCACCCATAGACTTCAATGTGCACGTCAAGTCCACAAAAATGGACCAGAATATGAGAATGGTGCGAGTTTCCCGTAACAGAAACATGCTCTGTTAAAAAAAACTATTTTGGATCGTGGGATACAGTTTACACTTGGTTCTAGAAAGCTTTCTGTCAAGAGCTTGGGACTTGTCCACCACATTCAATCCACAGACTAACAGACAAACAGAAAAGAGAAAACCAAACTTTTACCAATACTTTGAATATTTTGCTTCCACTTCTCCAGATAGTTGGCTGTCTGTTTTGACCTTAGATGAATTTTCTTACAATAACTCCATTAATCAGACTTCTTTCTCCGTGAACTATTGCTTCCACACCATGATAATCACTGGCCTACTATAGGAGATCTCCAGATCGGGGGTTCAGGATAAATTTTAAAAAATTCAGGATAGCATCATCTGACCAACAATTCCTCAAACATGCTCAGGAGCATCACAAGATTCATGTAGACCAAAGAAGACAAGATTCACCTAAGTTTGAAGTTGGTGACAAAGTACGGTTATCTGCAATCAACCGCTGCCTAAGAAATTATCACAAAGATACACTATATGGATAAAAGTATTGGGACACACTTCTTAATCAGTGATTTAAGGTGTTTTATTCAGTCCCATTGCCACAGGTGTATAAAATCCAGCCCCTAGCCATGCAGTCGCTTTTAGGCCTCATTTACACGAGCGTATGCGTTTTGCGCGCGCAAAAAACGCTGCGTTTTGCGCGCGTATGCATGGCGTATGCACTGCGTATACGCAGCCTTGTTGCGTTTTAAACGCGCAAAAGGCATTTGACAGCTCCGTGTGTCATGATGCGCGGCTGCGTGATTTTCACGCAGCCGCCATCATAGAGATGAGGTAGTCGAGGCCCGTCACTGTCCAAGGTGCTGAAAGAGCTAACTGATCGGCAGTAACTCTTTCAGCACCCTCGACAGTGAATGCCGATCACAATATACACCAACCTGTGAAAATAAAAAGACTTTCATACTTACCAAGAACTTCCTGCTTCCCCCAGTCCGGGCTCCCGGCCGTTGCCTTGGTGACGCGTCCCTCTCTTGCCATCCGGCCCCACCTCCCAGGATGACGCCGCAGTCCATGAGACCGCTGCAGCCTGTGATTGGCTGCAGCCTGTGCTTGGCCTGTGATTGGCTGCAGCCTGTGCTTGGCCTGTGATTGGCTGCAGCCTGTGCTTGGCCTGTGATTGGCTGCAGCTGTCATTTGGACTGAACTGTCATCCCGGGAGGTCGGACCGGAGTTATCGGTAAGTCAGAACGTCTTTTTTTTTTTACAGGTTCATGGATTTTCGGAGCGGAAGTCACTGTCCATGGTGCTGAACCAGTTTAACGCTTTCAGCACCGTGGACAGTGACTGTCTCCTGACGTCGCGTACCCGAACATTTTTTACCGGTTTCGGTCAAAACGAGTTTGGCCGAACCCGGTGAAGTTCGGTGCGCTCATCTCGAATTTGACACTCCGTTTGGATGTTTGTAACCAGAAAAGCACGTGGTGCTTTTCTGTTTACATTCAGGAGTTTGACAGCTCTTGCGTGATTTTCGCGCATGCAACGCAGGACCGTCAGTGTGGCATGCGTTGTTTTCACGCACCCATTGAAGTCAATGGGTGCGTGTTGCGTGAAAAACGCAAGAATATAGAACATGTCGTGAGTTTTACGCAACGCACTCACGCAGCGCAAAATTCACGCATCGTCTAAACAGCCCCATAGACTATTATAGGTGCGTACGACACGCGTGAAAAGCACGCGCGTCGCACGCGCGTATAATACGCTCGTGTAAATGAGGCCTTACAAACATTTGTGATACAATGGGTCATTCTAAAGAGCTCACTGCGTTCCAGGGTGGTATTGTAATAGGATGCCACCATTGCAACAAGTCAGTTTGTAAAATGACTTCCCTCCTAAATATTTCACCATCAACTGTGAGAGGTAAAATTGCAAAGTAGAAGCGCTTAGGAACCTCAGTAACTCAGTCCACAAGTTGGAGACCACGTAAAGTTACAGGGTCGCTGAGTCGCATAAGTGCATAAAAGTCACCAGTGCTCTGCTGACTCAATAACTGCAGAGCTTCAAACCTCCTCAAAACATTAACCACACAAAAATTGTGCGCCAATAGCTTCATGGCATGGGTTTCCATGACCGAGCAGCTGTGTGTGTGCATATATAGTGTATGTGATGGAAAAAATAGAGCACGGAACAGCAAACCTACTACTGTATATGATACACAGTTTCTTTATACTCCGTTTTTATAGCAGAACATACTATCCGTGACTTGGGTATAATCCCTGTATGTTTAGATCTATTCTATATTTGGAGTAATGGTATTTTGCCCATAACAAATATGGCATGTTGTAGCATACTTACCTTAGGCCGATTGGGCCTTTGATAGTGATGAAGTCACGTCAGCTGTTGCGTCGCTGTGCGGTGTCACAGCAATCTAGATAACACGTGTAAGCCTTACCCAATGGACAGTTAGAGTCTGGGCATGCGCAACTCGGCGCTTGAGACGCCGAGAATCTTATAGTCGACATATGGAATATCCTGTTCAGGTTATCTTTGCTTATTCGGATTGGTGAGTGCCAGCTTTTGTGTATTTTATTGTGATTAATAATTGATATGTAATTAAGGTATTACAATGTTTTATATGCACATGTTGCACATATTAGGATTTAAACGTTTTCTATACCTCATGTCATAAATTGACTCTTTTACACATTTGTATAGTATTTGGATACAGTTTACACATTGCTATTTTTCTGCATGAATTGTATAATTGCCAATATTTAGAGCACTTGTTAATTGAGCTTTGCTCTCCTGTGTGTTGTTTTCACAAATTGCTTGAAAATGCTTCCATTGAGGAAGTGAAACGTTGCATTGCTGGGTGAATAAATGTCACTTTTTTTTTGTTGCTTTGAATGCTGCTTCCGTGCTCTATTTTTTCCATACTTTATATGGGGAGACGTCACTCCTCAATATTTGAAGCTTAGCACCAGCCTATTTTGGTTTTGACACAGTTTTGCCCCTACTTTATGCTTTATCTTAGAGTATGTGATGTGTACATGTGTATATATAGTGTGTGATGTGTTCATGTATTTGTATATAGTGTGTGATGTGTACTTGTGTGTATATATAGTGTGTGATGTTCACATGTGTGTGTATATATAGTGTGTGATGTGTACATGTGTGTGTATATATAGTGTGTGTATATATAGTGTGTGATGTGTACGTGTGTGTGTGTGTATATATATATATATATATAGTGTGATGTGTACGTGTGTGTATATATAGTGTGATGTGTACATGTGTGTGCATATAGTGTGTGATGTGTACATGTGTGTGTGTATATATAGTGTGTGATGTGTACATGTTTGTATATATAGTGTGTGAAGTGTACATGTGTGTGTGTGTGTGTGTGTGTGTGTGTATATATATAGTGTGTGATGTGTACGTGTGTGAGTGTGTGTGTGTGTGTGTGTGTGTGTGTGTTTATATATAGTGTGTAATGTGTACATGTTTGTATATATAGTGTGTGATGTGTACATGTGTGTGTGTATATATAGTGTGTGATGTGTACGTGTGTGTGTGTGTATATATATATATATATATATATATATATATAGTTGTGTGTGTATATATAGTGTATGTATATATAGTGTGTTTGTGTACATGTGTGTGTGTGTGTATGTGTATATATGTATATATATATAGCGTGTTTGTGTACGTACATGTGTGTGTGTGTGTGTGTATGTATGTATATATATAGCAACAATTCCAAAAGACAAGACAGCACTCCAAATTCAGTGATAGATAGGATCACTTTAATCACCTCTTGCGACGTTTCAACCCTACTCAATGGGGTCTTCCTCAAGCTTGAGAAAGCTTCCATTGCTTGAGAAGGAGCCCATTGAGTAGGGTTGAAATGTCACAAGAGGTGATTAAAGTGATCCTATCTATCACTGAATTTGGAGTGCTGTCTTGTCTTTTGGAATTGTTGCTGGCTATTTGGGACACTGGTCGTGTGTCTGAACAAGAACCTGTGCACCCGATACTAAAGTAAACTGTGCTGCTTCTATTTTGCTTTTTCTATGTATATATATATATATATATATATATATATATATATATATATATATATATATATATATATAGTGGGTTTGATGTGCACGTGTGTGTGTATGTATATATATATGTGTGTGTGTATATATATAGTGTGTGTATATATATAGTGTGAGTATATATAGTGTGTGCGTGTGTATATATATATATATATATAGATATATCTATATATATATATATATGTGGGTGTGAGTGCAGAATGGTATACCTGTTGTATTTATTTCACTCGTAGTTTAAATACTGCAGATTTTACGGACCGCACCTCGTCAATACCTGCTACGGAAAAACGCAGCAATTTACGCACCATTTTCTATTGCAAAAACCGCAGAAAAGGGTGCGTTTTTGCCGTAGCGGAAAGCCTATGACTTTCAAACGGAAGTGCTGCAGAAATTTTCTGCAGCAATTCTGTTGTGTGTGGACAAACCCTAAATCCACAGTATAAGGGCTTCTCCACACGTATTGGAATTGCTACGGAAAATACGCAGCAAATCCATTACGTGTGGACAAGCCCAAATGCAGTAGCAGCAGAGTGGGTGAGATTTGAACAAATCTCACCCACACGATGAGCGGAAAAAAGGCTCAGTAATTGACCTGTGGTCCGTTTTTTTAATCCGTAGCATGTTAATTGTATTTGCGTAAATGATGCTTATTTGTTTCAGGTTTTCCCCATTTAATTCAATGAGGAGGTAAAACTCGCAACAAATAGCAGATGTTGGGTTTTTTTGCGCCGGAAATGCAGTGATTCCGCTGCAAAAAATGCAACTCAGGAAAAATTTAAATCTTATACTTACCTAGAATTCTGTTTCTTTGTACGGTCCGGCCTCCTGGGACGACGTTTCATCCCATGTGACCACTGCAGTCAATCGCAGGCTGCAGCGGTCACATGGGATGAAACATCATCCCAGGGCTGCAGGATGTAGGAGGGAAGCGTCGCCATGGTATGTATCCATTTTTTTTTCTACTCAGTTTTGCGCAGCGGCCATTCCTGGCCAAAAAACTGCACCATGGGGCAGCGCCTTTACACAGTGTATCTGCCCTGTGTGAACATACCCGTACAGTATATACATATAGTAGCTGCTGTCTTACGATACAGCTGCAAACCACGTCAACATGCTTCATTCCCACGAGTCAGCGCAGTTTTCAAATGATTGTTAATGTCCATGGAGTTTTTTGCAGACATTAACAATCATTTAAAAACTGCACCGACTTTTGGTAAAACTGCACGTGCTGCGTGTTTTACTGGACAATGTTTTTTACGATCTGATTGTTTGCATTAAATGTTATGTACACCTTTGAAAGGGATTTAAAAAAAAAAAAAAAGTTTAAATGTCTGTCAGTGTGTTTTGTGCAACTTTATAATTTAGTTTTTATTAAAAAATCTTTTTACTTTTTGAGATACAGCTGCTCTGTATCCTGTATACAGAGCAACTGTATCTTACGCTGAATCCTGAACATGTCAGGTCTGTGGAACTGATGGTTCAGTGTCAGCTGGTCCTGTGTGTCTCTGACACGCTGGATCCACCTGTAATACATCACATCTAAGTTAGATGCGATAGATTACAGGTGGATACAGTCGACTACTCTATTAATACCGCCAAAGAAACGGAAACCTTGCAAAACGGAGACAAACAGAAACCATTAGCAACGGAAGCGTTACCATTGAAATCAATGGTAATGGTAATGGAAAGCTATGGTTTCCGTTTGGTTTCCATTTGTGGGTTCCCCTGATGGAAAGGTCTGACGGAACCCATGAACGGAACCCCTGACGCATGTGAGAATGAAGCCTAATTATTACTGTATGATCTTTACAGATGGTGGAGGGTACTATTTTTTGGGGTATAAGCAACTCCCAGTATATGATTACCATTATTCAGGTCATACTGGAAGCTCCTAACCTGACTTTGCAAATGATCTCTGTTCTGAAATGTATTTGTACTGAGCTTTGTTCTGGTGTTGTATTCATGTACTGAGCTTGGTTCTGGTGCTGTATATATATAATGAGCTTTGTTCTGGCACTGTATATATGTACTGAGCTTGGTTTGGGCACTGTATATGTGTACTGAGCTTTGTTTTGGTGCTGTATATATGTAATGAGCTTTGTTCTGGTGCTGCATATATGTAATGAACTTGGTTCTGGTGTTGTGTATAGAACTATATTGATTGTAAAATGTACAAATATTTTTATGCTCGAGTTACATAAAAAAAATGTGGAAAATAAATGACACTTCATTGATTGGTAGAGAAAACAAACATGGTGAGGGGGAAAGAGGTTGGGGGGGGGGGGGCCAAACTGAATCTTTGCCCCGGGTGCTGGAGAACCTAGCTACGCCTCTGCATAAAGGCATGGTTTGGTTAGTCTGGTGTGGAAGGACTTGACTGGCCTGCAGAGAGTCCTGACCTCAACCCCATTGAACGCCTTTGCTATGAACTAGAACAGATATTGTGAGGCAGGCCCTCTCGTCCAACATCAGTGTCTGACCTCACAAATGATCTTCTGGATGAAGGGGCAAAAATTCCCACAGACACACTCCAAAATCTTGTAGAAAGTCTTCCCAGAAGAGTGGAAGCTGTTTTAGCTACAAAGGGGGGGACCAACTGCATATTAATGCCTATGAATTTAGAATGGGATGTCATAAAAGCTTCTGTAGGTGTCCCAAAACTTTTGTCCTTATAGTGCTTATTGAACTGTACAATATCATCAAACATATCAATCCGGTCACCTTCAAACTTCAGTTACAGTATCTTCTTCATTATCTATTTACTCTATGTTCCACATACCACTGCACAAACCTCTTATCCTAAGTTCTGACCCTGTCACTCAATCTCCTGCTCCCAGACCAACAATAATTAATAATTTGGATAAGTATGAAGTGAAAAAGATTTTAGACTGCAGAAGGTACAGTGGAGGCTTACAATAGCCTGGAAAGGGTTTGGACCTGATGAGAATTTCTGAGAGTTTTTATATAACATTCACGCCTCAAGATTAATCAAGGAGTTTCATAAAAGTTTCATAAAAGAATAAGTGTACACAGCGCCTCATTCTGCAGGCCACCTCAGGGTGCATGGAAGCAGAGGACAGAAGTGGTTATGCTCACCTGAGCTAGCTGTGCTGGCACAGGCACAACTCTGGTGTAAACATGTTTTAATGTAGTCAGCTGCAGCTAGATCCCAGTCGGCTGACAGAAATGTCACCGCTATATAAGGAGAGCAGGAAAAGCACAAATTAGATATACAGTAGCAACTAAGAGGGAAGGAGGTGGGGGTGCCAGGACCGCACCGTCCATAACGGCGACCTGCTACCTCTCTGAGGGGGGTGGCGGCGCCACTGAAACCAGCCGCCGCCACCCCCTCCTGCACTACTCCTACCCCACCCGCCCATTCAGCGCCTTTCAACGATTCAAGCGGCGCGATTACTCCTTTGCGCAGCCTGCGTCGTTGAAAGGCGCTGATTGACAGGGCAAATCATAGTGCTCTGCCAATCAGCGCCTTTCATAGACGCAAGTGGCGCAATGACGTCATCGCACAGCTTGCGTCTATGAAAGGCGCTGATTGGCAGGGCAGAATGACTTGCCCCGTCAATCAGCGCCTTTCAAGGACGCAAATGGCGCGATTACGTCATCGCTCCACTTGCGTCGTTCAACCCCATCAGACCTGTTCAGAAGAGAGCAGGTCTGCATTGCTACCGGACAGAGCAGGAACGGGATTAGGGTGAGTATGTCAAGTTTTCTTTTTTTTATCCTAATAAAAACGTGAAATTATCTATAGGGGGGCTATTTACAGGGGTGAGCTATATGTGGAGCACTATAGAGGGAGCTATATGTGAGGCACTGTATACACGGATGGGGTATCTACAGGGTGGCTACATGTGGGGCACTATTTTCAGATAGGGCTATATGTGGGGAACTGTATATAGGGGGCTATATGTAGGGCACTATCTACAGGGGTGGCTATATGTGGGCACTATCTACAGTGGTGGCTATATGTGGGACACTGTCTACAGGGGGCTGTATGTGGGGCACTATCTACAGGGGCTCTATGAGGGTCACTATCTACAAGGGGATCTATGTAGGGCATTATCTACAGGGGGCTCTATGGGGGCACTATCTACAGGGGGCACGATGTGTGTGTGTGTGTGTGTGTGTGGGACACAGTGTATGGTGCGGTTATAATCAGAGACACAGTGTATGGTGCTATTATAATCAGGGATAGTGTATGGTGCTATTATAATTAGAGGTATAGTGTATGGTGCTATTATATTTAGGGGCACAGTGTCTGGCACCATGAATACTTTATCTTTTTTTATAGGTGCAGAAATGTTTGAAAAGTGAGAAACTGAAGATGAGTTGCTAACTGCAGAATGGGCTGTGGCCTGGGAGAAGTCATCATTGAGGTCTGGACCAGATGGAGAAGAAAAGAGAAAAATAACAACTGGAATCTGAGATTATCACCTGTGAGTCGCTTAATGTAAATGTTTATTCTGCCTCTAATCAGTACTGTAGTCACTGCATGATCTGCAGTGTGATGATGGGTGGTATGATTTTTTTTTTTTGTAAAACAGCATCTTCCAGCATATCCTTACCATTGCTTGGGCCATGCTGGGAGCTGTACACGATTTAGTGCAAACCTATACGTCAGGAGTTGCACTAAATTGTGCTGTATTTGTGCTGGTGTTGTATTTATGTACTGCGCTTTGTTCTGGTGCTGTATATATGTATTGAGCTTCGTTCTGCCACTGTATATTAATACTGAGCTTTGTTCTGGCACTGTATGCATGTACTGAGCTTAGTTCTGGCACTGTATATATGTACTTCTCTTGGTTCTGATGCTGTAATGAGCATGGTTCTGGTGTTGTATATATGTACTGAGCTTGGTTCTGGGGCTGTATATATGTACTGAGCTTGGTTCTGTTGCTGTATATATTGATCTTGGTTCTGGTGCTGTATAAATATTGAGCGTTGTTCTGGTGCTGTATATATATTGAGCTTTGTTCTGGTGCTATATTTATGTACGGAGCTTGGTTTTGATGCTGTATATATGTACTGAGCTTTGTTCTGGTGCTGTATTTATGTACTGAGCTTGGTTCTGAGGCAGTATATATGCACTGAGCTTTGTTCTGGTGCTGTATATATATGTAATGAGCTTTGTTCTGGTGTTGTACATAATTTTAACCAATTCAGGACGTCTTTTTTTTCAACAGCGGACTTTGCGGGGAGTTTTTGGTGGTAACTTGGCTTCACTTAATCGTCCTCTGATTGTAGCCGTACTCACTGGTAACTTCAGTTCTTTGATCTTTCCGGAGGTGATCATTGGCTGAGCCTTTACCATTTTGACTTTTCTTTGATCTATTTGAACAATAGTTTCCCCGCTTCCGTCCATGTCTTTCAGGTTTTGGTTGCCACTTCAAGGCATTTGAGCTCATTTTAGCTGAGCAGCCTATAATTTGCTCCACTTCTCTATATGTTTTTCCCTCTCCAATCAACTTTTTAATAAAAGTAAGTTTTTCATCAGAACAATCTCTGGAACGACTAATTTTCCTCAGTATTCCATTTGCAGCACCAACGTCTATTGTGGTCTATCCTGGGTACGCAACCTGGAAATTCTACAGACAATGTCCTTGCTGAGGTTAAGGGTGAAAACTGGCGGTTTCCTTAGACTTGACAACCCAGGTTAGACTGCACCAACTCAATAATGGTTCCTGTCATTTATCCTCTTTGCCTGCTGCCACTGAAGTCTATACCTGTTCCGCTGTGCTATTCTGCATCCCCACTCCTGAGTCATCACCAAAGGACCTACTACAGCTGGGGACTGACATCCACGTACACTCTTATGGCTTATTCAGACGAACGTGATATACGTCCGTGCAACGTGCGTGATTTTCACGCGCGTCGCACGGACCTATATTAGTCTATGGGGCCGTGCACAGTTGCGTGATTTTTACGCAGCGTGAGTCCGCTGCGTAAAACTCACGACATGTCCGTTCTTTGTGCGTATTTCGCGTATCACGCACCCATTGAAGTCAATGGGTGCGTGAAAATCACACGCACCACACGGAAGCACTTCCATGGGACGCGCGTGATTCGCGCAATAGCAGTAAAACTATGAATGTAAACAGAAAAGCACCACGTGCTTTTCTGTTTACAAACATCCAAATGGAGTTTCATAATGTTGCCGGCTGCGCGAAAAGCACGCAGCCGCGCATCATACGGGGCTGACACATGGAGCTGTTAAGTGCCTTTTGCGCACAAAAAACGGCACGTTTTTTTGCGTGCGCAAAACGCACACACTCGTGTGAATCCGGCCTTAGGCTGGGTTCACACGTGGCGGAATTTCACTTAAATTCCGCTGCGGACACTCCGCAGCGTTAATCCGCAGCGGAGCCGTTTGTCCATTGACTTCCACTTTAATTTAGCAGTGTTCGTTTAGACGATGCGTAAAATTCCGCTGCGGAGCATAGGCTGCGGAGCGGAATTTGGTGTCCGCAGCATGCTCTGTCTGTTGCGGAGCAGTGGCGGACTCATGGCGGAATTTCTCCATTGACTTCAATGGAGATTCTAATTTCCGCAATGAAGTCCGCAGCTGTCATGCACATGTCATGTGTGCTGCGGATGCGTCTTGCTTTTTTAACTTGACATTTCTTCATTCTGGCTGGACCTATGTATTTCTAGGTCTACAGCCAGACTGAGGAAGTCAATGGGGCTCCCATAATGACGGGAGCGTTGCTAGGAGACGTCTGTAAATAGTCACTGTCCAGGGTGCTGAAAGAGTTAAGCGATCGGCAGTAACTGTTTCTGCACCCGGGACAGTGACTACCGATCCCAATATACATGTATCTGTAAAAAAAATTGAAGTTCATACTTACCGAGAACTCCCTGCTTCTGTCTCCAGTCCGGCCTCCCAGGATGACGTTTCAGTCTAAGTGACGGCTGCAGCCAATCACAGGCCAAGCACAGGCTGCAGCGGTCACATGGACTGCCGCGTCATCCAGGGAGGTCGGGCTGGATGCCGAAAGAGGGACGCGTCACCAAGACAACGGCCGGTAAGTATGAAATTCGTTTACTTTCACTAGGGAAAGTGCTGTCCCTTCTCTCTATCCTGCACTGATAGGGAGAAGGGAAGCACTTTTCCCGCAGTCCGCAGCACCTAGTCCGCATCAATTTTCTGCACATTTTGGGCAGATCCGCAGCCGTAATCCGCAACCCGGATTAGGTGCGGCATTGATGCGGACAGTTGCGGAGGAAATCCGCCACGTGTGGCCATGCCCTTAGGTTCATTGTTTGTATGAATCGCTACAGCTGATTTTACATTTTTGTATGGCAATCCTCTAAAAGCTTCTTCCACCTAGTAAGTACAAAGGACTGCTATATAATATGTACAAGTATCCATCATAAATACAGATTTTGAACTGATGTTAAAAGAAAGGTAATATTTTTTCATGGTACTTATATATACAGTCCAAACAAATAATGGAACAGGCTTACAACGCCGCTGAAATATATAACCAAAATCCGAAAGGAGTCATGAAATAAAAACTGTACTGACTAATAAAGATTTGAATTTTTATTAAATTCATTAAAATGTACAACATATAAAAAGATAAGTGATGGATCACCAAAACAGCCAGTATGCACGGTTTATACACCTGAACAGCAGTAACAATAGGATATGAAGCTATTAGACTGTAGCAAAATAAAGATATACATAAATTATGTTCAATTGTCAGCAGATTTCATTATGCAGTGAATGTAAACTGACTATGGTAACACTATAATGCACGAAACACAGGTCAATGGTAAAGCGACATCTTAGGGTATGCTCACACGGCATATTTTCGGTCCGTAAATGCCCAAAAAAACAGAAGCAGAACGCCTCCATACATCTGCCCATTGATTTCAATGGGAAAAACGGCGTTCTGTTCCGATCGGCCATTTTTTTACACTACTGTTTTGAAAAATGGGCGCGTAAAAAAAACGGCCGCGAAAAAGAAGTGCAGGTCACTTCTTGGGACGTTTTTGGAGGCGTTTTTCATTGACTATAGAAAACAGCTCCAAAAACGGCCGTAAAAAATGCAGCGAAAAACGCCACGAAAACCGCGAGGGGCTTAAAAACGTCTGAAAATCAGGAGATGTTTTCCCTTGAAAACAGCTCCATATTTTCAGACGTTTTTGAGTTTGCGTGTGAATATACCATAAGTGTGATCAAAGGATGTGTTTAAGAAAACATGCAGATGACTATAAAGACAGCTGGAAAGGTAGCAATAAAAGATGGTTGCCCCACCATGAGATCGCACTAGAATGCAAATAGCTCACCTAAACCAAATTTCGATGGTGTGCCTGGTCGCCTCAATGCGTGTTTCCCATTAGTTTTCCTCAGGAGGCGGGAGAAAAACTAATGGGAAACGCAAGACTATTGATAGAATTTCAGGTTCATGATACTTGGCACAGTCAAATGGCTTTTAGCCTCGGCAGGTCTTGTAGGCTTCGCAATTCTATCCCAACTCTGCTTTGTAGACTAAAAGAAACTGCGCAAAAAGGAGCTCAGAGCAGTGGTCACTTGTTGTAGTTGCCGACTGGTTGTTACCAGAGACGACCTGCGCTTTTATTATGGCTTAGAAAACAGCCATCTGTATTAACATGTAGTGTGAATATAAACACAGGTGGAATTTCTCTTTATAGATGTTACATATCGGGTAGGAATTGTCTAAAGATGTTTAGTGTGCTAATTACAAACTAAACTGCAGGAAACACTTTTTATTTTTTTTTAAGATAAACTATTGTGTGCAGTTAAAAGCACAGGAAGATCCTTACAATACTCGGTAATGTGTATGGACAAAAGCATATTTCGTTTTTCTTTTCCAAGACCTTCATTAAACATTTTTTCGTATAAACTATTACAAATCGAAATATCTAAAATGAAACATCATCACCAGTAATGATTAAACCGTTGTTGTGCCCTTTTCTTTTCTTCAAAAATGACATTTGTAGCTTTCTTGCTGTGTTGTCTGTGCGCAATTTCCATAATCTCTTTATAGACTTAAAGGGGTTTTTCAGCCACTAAAAATTGATGGCCTATTCTCAGGATAGGCTATCAATAGCTGAGGGGTCGGGGTCCGACTCTCGGAACCCCGCCGATCAGCTGTTTTGAAGGGGCCGCAGCGCTTGTTCTTCATTTCTTCTTGCTCACTGTGAATCATCGACACGCATTTAGCGGCCATTCACAGGTATAGCATTTTCTCCCGTTCACTTCAATGGGAAAAAAGTCTGCAATACCTATGAATCCCCGCTAAATGCATATATATTATCTTGTATGCAAATATATATATGTATATATATATATCTTATATGCATATATATTGCATATATATATCTTAGCGCCTGCGGTGTGCATCTGCATTCTCTTGTTACTGGTAATACATAAGTCACGGCAGATTAGCACCTGTATATCCATTTCATGTTTCAGGAGGAGCTGACTAACTCTCTTTGTTTCATGTATGTAAAAGACCTGGCTTGTCCTGCTGTGGCTGGACCTGGTAATATCAAATAGCCAGTCAGGAAGTCTGATGGCCGATTGGCATGGATAGTGGAGTCAATAATTATCTGCTCCAAGTCAGCTATAAACAGGGACACATGGCATAATGACTAAGCAAAAACTTGCACTTAAATAGTTATTAGTATTGCACTGGGTGGTGGGTTGTCAGCATACCACTCTGTGCCCCTCGGCAGTGCCTATATAGCTGAGCGGTCAGTCTTTTTTATTAAAAATCATTAATGGCAATACCTATAATACATATTAATTCAGGAACAAATAACATAACCTGCAATATAGGATCTATATGTACTGTAAGTGTACATGGATCCACCCAGCGGTAGAAACGGCAGCTGACATTTTATCTTTATGAGGGGAACAGAGGAGCATTGCTCCATACTAATGTACAAATGAACATTGCTGTATTAACCCCTTAAGGACGCAGCCTAATTTGGGCCCTAAGGCTCAGAGCCTATTTTTCAAATCTGACATATTTCACTTTATGTGGTAATAACTTCAGAATGCTTTTAACTATCCAAGTGATTCTGAGATTATTTTTCTCGTGACACATTGGGCTTTATGTTAGCGGTAAAATTTGGTCGATACATTGAGTGTTTATTTGTGAAATTTTTTTTTTCATTCTCTCAAAATTTTGCTATTTTTTTATTTAAATGTATCTGCTTGTTAGGCAGATGGTTATACCACACACAAGAGTTACCAATTAACATTTGCAATATGTCTACAGTACTTTAGATTGGCATCATTTTTTTAACATTATTTTATTTTTCTAGGACATTACAAGGCTTAGAACATAAACAGCAATTTCTCATATTTTCAAGAAAATTTCAAAAGTTCAGTTTAGTTCTGAAGTGGCTTTGAGGGGCCTATGTATTATAAACACCCATAAAACACCCTATTTAAAAAACTAGACCCCTCAAAGCATTCAAAACAGCATTTAGAACGTTTCTTAACCCTTTAGGCGTTTCACAGGAATTTAAGTAATGTGGAGGTGAAATTTGCAAATTTCATTTTTCTTGCAGAAATTAAATTTGAATCCATTTTTTTTCTGTAACACAGAAGGCTTTTACCAGTGAAACACTACTAAATATGTATTGTCCAGATTCTTCAGTTTTTAAAAATGTCCCACATGTGGCTCTAGTGTGCTAGTGGACTAAAACACAAGCCCCAGAATAAAGGAAGCACCTAGTGCATTTTGGGGTCTCTTTTTTATTAGAATATATTTTAGGCACCATGCTAGGTTTGAAGAGGTCTTGTGGTGCCAAAATAGTAGAAATCCCCCATAACTGACCGCGTTTCTGAAACTACACCCCTCAATGAATTCATTTATGGAGGTTGTGACCATTTAGACCCCACTGTTTTTTCACAGAACTTATTTGAATTGGGCTGTGAATTTAAAAAAAAAATTAAAAAAAAATCCAATATGTAGTTTTGACTAAAAATTTCTTATTTCAATCACAAGGAATAAAATACCCCATTTTGTTGCCCAATTTGTCCTAAGTGTGGCAATACCCCATTTGTGTTGATAAACTGCCGTTTGGGCCCATGGGAGGGCTCAGAAGGGAAGGGGTGCTATGTGTTCTTTGGAGTCCAGATTTTGCTGGATTGGTTTTCGAGTGCCATGTCGCATTTGCAGAGCCCCAGAGGTATCAAAGCAATAGAAACCCAGCAGAAGTGCCCCCATTTTAAAAACTAAACCCCTTAAGGCATACATCTAGGGGTGTAGTGAGCATTTTGACCCCACAGGTATTGTGTAAAAGATAATGCGCAGCAAATTGTGCAGAGCGAGATTTGCAATTTTCTATACATATATGCCATTTCAGTGTTCGATATATTGTGCCCAGCACATGCCACTTGAGACATACACCCGATAAAGTGTAATGTGGGCTCTCCCGGGTACGGCAATACCCTACCTGTGGCTGTCATCAGCTGTCTGGGCACACAGCAGGGCTCAGAAGGGACAGATAAGGGGGATAAGCTGTGCTGAGTGCATCAGGGTAAGTAAAACTGGAGTAAATTAAAAAATCAAGGGATGTATAGTAAACTTTAAAACACTCTTTCATACAGAGCCCTGTTTTTTGGGACACATGTCACATTGATATATTGTGTCCTTCCTTAACCCCCTCTTATAGCAGACTTTGCACCTCCTTTGACTTTTTTATCTTGCCAGTTTGGGGAACTTCTCCTGGAAAGTGTTGCCCTGGTACGATGCGTGTGGCCCCGCTTCCAGAAGTACTGGTTGCCCCCCCTTCCTCGTCCCTAAAGATTAGGTTCTTGATAACCACCTCTTGAAATTCCAGGAAAGTTCCCGTCTGGCCTGTACATCGACGTAGCATGTACGCATTGTACAATGCCATCTGTATGATGTGCACGGCCAGCCTCTTATACCACACCGCATGGCACTGTATGACTTCAGGACTTGATCTGACAAGTCCACTCCTCCCATGTACCTATAGTAGTCCAGGATTTAGTCTGGTTTGGGGGTGCTGGTGTAGTCATTTATTGTTGTCAATACAAGGACACAATATGTTGCTGCTAGAATGTGCCCTGCTCTCACCCCTTCTTGTTTGCCCAAGCAGAGTCTTAGAAGAAATCTGAGGGGCCTCCCTAGCAGTGTCGCATGCCGCAGTACTTCTAGAAGCGAGGCACTTGAAGAGTGGGACGCTGGTAAAAAAAATTATCCAGGTAGAGGTGGTAACACTCGTTCAGCAGTGGGTGCACCAAATCCAGAACAATTTTTGCGTTAACTCCCAGTAAGGGGGTGGGGGGCATTTTGGGGGCTCAATACTGGTCTCCTTCCCTTCATATATCCTAAATTTGTAAGTATACCCTGATGCACTCTCGCAAAGTTTATACATCTTCACGCCACACCTTGACCTCTTACTCGGCAGGTATTGGTGGAATTGAAGCCTCCCTTTAAAATGTACTAGGGACTCATCAATAGAAATGTACTTCTCGGGGGTGTATACTTGGGGAAACCGGGCACTGAAATTGTATAATAGGGGTCTCAGTTTATACAAAAACGGTCAAAACTGTGGTCATCTCGGGTTGGGCACTGCTCATTATTACATCGGGGTGTGGTATAACATGTCTGTACTCCAGTAGGTCCTAATGGATGGCTTTTTCAGAAGCCCCATGTTTAAGAGCAGTCCCCAGAACTTTCCGAACTCTGCTGCGTCTACAGGAGTCCACCTGTGGGATTGGGCATAAAATGATGTGGGGTTCTTGGTCATATACTGTTAGGCATATAAATTTGTCTGGGACACCATAAGCTCTATAAATTCATCCGTGAAAATGAACTTAAAAAAGTCCATCTCACTGAGCCCTGCCATATAAAATTTTATCCCTGGGCTGCCCGTGTACTCAGGGATTTGGGGCTCGTAATTGTCTGGTGTGGGGGTCCGAATGGGGTCACTTTGCTTGGGGGTTTCAACTGTTGCGGAGTCACTTCTCTCAGGGGTTTCAACTGTGGTGGTGGTCCTGGGGCATCTATTATGGGGTTCCTCCTCTTCATCACTGGATGAGGAGGTTGACAAATAAAAGAGAGCCTAGCCATCCAACGAGTCTCTGTCATAGGCAAGAAACACATATGCCTCTTCAGCAGAAAATGACCTTTGGGACATCTTTATTATTTATGTGCTTACACACGTGTAAACTGTGTGCTGAGACACGTGTATTGTGTATACAGTAAAAAAAACTTTCGAAAACTTGAAAAGAACAAAATAAAAGTATACTTCCCTATCTAGAAGCAATCGACTGCTTTTTTATAGAGTGGACTTCCCTGACACTAAAGCTAACTAGGACAAGGGTTCTAAACACTAAACCTAACTAGATTTTGTGAACTTCCCTGACACTAAACCTAACTAGATTTTATGTGAACTTCCCTGACACTAAACCTAACTACGGCGACGATTCCGACACTAAACCTAACTCAATTATTCCGAGCTTTCCTGGCTGTAAACCTAACTACGGTGGCGGATTCCTGACACTAAATTTCCTGACGCTATACTTAACGATTCCCTGACACGAACAACTGATTTTATGTGAACTTCACTGACGCTAAACCTAACTACAGTGATGGATCCCTAACGCTAAACCTAACCACGGTGACGGATTCCGGACGATAAACCTAACTATTGTGACGGATTCCTGACACTAAATTCCCTGACTCTATACCTAGCTACGCTTTTTGATGGTTCCCTGACATGTACTAACCCTAATACTAAACTAACTAGCTGCTAACTTTCTAAACGAACTTTTTTTTTAAATTGTTTTTATTATATATTATAAAGAAAAGTGGCCCTGTAGACTCAAAATTGGTCAGTGATGGAACAAAATTTAAAAAATATATATTTTAGAAAATATATATGTTAAAAGTGGATATAGGAAAGTGCTACTCAAAAGGAAGGATAAGCAGAATAATAATAATAATAATAATAATGATCGGTGGATTTATTTTGCAAAGAAAGGGCAAAGCGTTTCAACACAGAACCTGCGTCTTCATCAGGCCAGAAATAAGTAAAAACAAATCTGAACACACATCTTAAATACACTGATGGATGAGGGGGAGGGGATCAAAGGAAAAAAACGCCAAACACAATCAATTACACAGCCCACAACAGAATGACGTCATCAGGAATCCTGTCAGAATTAGAGTAACATAAGATATGTAAAAAGATGATGGATAAATTATAAAGCATAAATAATAAATCATTGTTACTCTTCTATCCATCATCTTTTTACATATCTTATGTTACTTGAATGCCTGATGAAGATGCAGGTTCTGTGTTGAAATGCGTTGCCCTTTCTTTGCAAAATAAATCCACCGATCATTATTATTATTATTATTATTATTATTATACTTATCCTTCCTTTTGAGCAGCACTTTCCTATATCCACTTTTAACATATATTTTGTCTAAAATATATATTTATAAATTGCTATTTCTCACGGCACAATACAATTGATGCCAGCATCTGGATACTGAAAGCTGCAACCTTGTTCTATTACTGCCTATATCTCTAAGTTGTACCTGCCAGTACAAACTATTTTTAGGTGAGTGTAATAACTTACCATCACTATTATTACCTTACCTATTAGGTTTATCTTGCACCATGTGGCGCTGTGTATGTTTTTCTCTTCTCATACACCAAGGGGAACACAAGGACAGGAGTGGGAAATGGATAGAAGGTGGTAAATGCAAAAAAAAAACTGATATATTTGTTCTTTTTTTAAACTACTCTGAACTGACTCTCTTCACAACCGCTCTCTACGACTAACAAACTCCAACAGAGAGAGCGGCTTCGGCAGGATCTGAGGTCAGAGCTGGAAATTATGTATGCGATCACTGCTATTGGTCGGTCATGAGTGACTAACCAATAGCAGCGATTGTGGAGGCGTGACCTCTACGATTGGTCCCGGCACACTGAACTGTGATAGCCTGCTGTCATCACAGCTCAAAGAAACGCCGGGGGAAAATGGCAATGCATTTTCCCCATGACGTACTATTGCGAACAATGCGCTCAGCATGACGGAATAGTACGTCAAAGACCAGGAAGGGGTTAAACACATTGAAACTTTGCTCAGTATTCATGCAAATGCTCAATATTAATAATTATGTGTACAAAAATCCATATACACAAATACACCTTAAAGGAATATACAAATTTCCTCACCATTCCTATGAGCCATGATCTGTTAGAAACCCAGATCACTATTGACAAAATTTCTGCGACTGAAAATCTATTCCTTAATATACTGAATGGGGTTGATTCTGGAGCATTTGCATGTATTTCTTCAAGCCCCATTCAGATGAATGGGACAGTCGCAGAAAGTTCTACAACAAATCTGCTGCACGTAAACATAATTTCAGGGAGCTCAAACCAGAGGACCATACATTGGAGCGCCTGACAAACAATTGATTACCTATATTATAAACACTTGCTTTCAAAAACCTTTTTTATTCTGCATGGCTCCTATGAAAATGACCTCCTACCAAGATATTGGAGCCGGTAAGTACTTTCTGCTGTTGGTACTCACTCCAGAAAATCTCCAACATGTCTGATCATAGAAGCCGATATGTAATCAATTGTTTCTATGCCACTTGTTATATTTGTAATTGATCTACCCGTTAACAACATCAAAGATGTCCATCTAAATATAAAAAAAATTTCAGCTAGGTTCTCAGCTCATCAGTATTTTGGAATGCCCATGTACTCCAGACTTCTTGTTCATTTTATTCAACATTTCTCTGACTTGCAGATGTTGACTAAGACTCAATGGTAGTCACTTATGTCTGGCATAGTGCCATACCATCAACTGCATCTTAATAGTAAAAGAAAATTGCAGGAGGAAATGTTGTATATAGTCCAGATGTCTTTGACAGATCCTTGACTATATAATACATACTTGTTTATTTGCACAACTGGAGGAGATCCTATCATCACCTGTAAAAGTATATAAGGTGATAATATGTATGCCAATAAAAAGTGAGAGAAATCTCAATGTGAGGCCAGATTCTCTCGGTGACAGTTTTGATACTTAATTGTTCTCTTTTTTTCCAATGGGAAATACTTGCCTGCATATTATTTAAATGGAACAAATTGCACCATTACATTTTTAGACAATTTCCTGACACCACCCATTACACTTATTCCTGGCTCGAAGCTAACATTTCATTCTCTTATTTCTTCCAATGGATTTGATGGAATTGTATTAATCAATTGCTTTATTTTTTTTAGCTGGACTAGGATGTCCAGGTGAAAAATAATTCCTTATTCATCAGCAAGCTCAGAGAACCACAAATTCATTACTTCAGTCCAATATATTGTAAAATTCCACATAATATTGTAATTCTGTGCTGGATTATATTTTCTGGATTATTGGATTTTTGACTAAGGGAATTTTAGCTCTAAAAAATGCTGTAAAACAATGAGAAAAGTTGCAGACAGTTCTCTGAGAAAACATGTGGCCACTGTATGGTGCCGAGCCTGGGGTGCAAAGGGTTGTGCACCCACAGGTTCCTGTAGTGTATATTCAGGCTTGTCTATTTTAAATATGCATTGAAAATATATCCTTAGTTTTGTAGATTAACATTAGCATGTGGCATTTTCCATAAACTCCTGGCACATCTTGTCATGAAAAACAGGGCATATTTTTAAGTAAAAGGTTGTTGAGATCTGGCAAAGCATTGAATGTTTCAGTAATAATTCTGCTGTCTTGAAAATGTTTCAGAGAAACATGCTGAAATCAGGAAAGAGTTTACATCACACAGTACTGGATACTATATCCATCTTCTGAAAGCTAAAGTTTACAGAAATATTTTGTTAAACAACAAACTAAAATTTGCTATATATTGTTATTCCAAGTGGTGAAATAGGAAAAATTAACATGTCCATACCTGAATATATTTCTCCTTATTGTGCATCTCCAGTCATCTGCACAAAAACATTTCGGGTATGTGTCATACGGTCTGCAATAAAATTGTTATTGTAAAAATCCTTTCGTAAAAAAGATGCCTATACACTTTAGAATGGTAACACTAGTTCGGCCAACAACTATTCCTCCTCCTTACCCCACTAATACGAACGCTGATCTCAGTCAACATCTGCCGTCTGGAGAGAGTCGTAAGACCCCATACACATTACATAGTCGTGCGGTCTTCCCCCAAATCAGCCGCTTCAGCTGACATTCAACTAATGTGTATGGGTATCTTTACCTTTCTGCAAAATTGTCATGCACTTAGCTGCACATATGCTGCATGCTCCAATGTCTTCTGTAAAAGGAGGAATCGAAATGCCTATATGAAGTAACTGTCCTACCTCAATGATGTCATTACTGAGCTACAATGCCCAGAATGCCTAGTTCAGTGGGCAGCTATCAATACCTGTCGATATATTATTTAATGTTTATATACATTATTTAGCAGCATTATAAACTATATTTAATTGTCTTTGGCGTGATATTTTATATTTACATCAGTGGTCTGCAATTTGTAGCTAACCAGCCATGGTGAAACTAGCCAATATTTTCAGGGAATAATCCATGAATGATCCACCCCTCACCCAAGCACTGGGTCCAACAGAGTACCAGTGATCCAAACCAAAAGCTTATGAGATGTGAGGGTCATATAGGTAAAAGTGGGATTCAGTGTGGTACAACCCTGTGTTTCTAACATGCGGTTTAACTGAGGTTCTGTGCTGCTCAGGGCCGCCATCAGGGGGGTATTAGGGGTACTGGTGTGAGGGGCCCGGCCAAACCTAATTGAAAGGGGGGCCCGGCAACTGCCGCGACATTCTTTTGGTAGGAAAAAACGGGCCCCTGCAATGGGGCCCGTTTTTTTCACCAAAAGAATGTCGTGAGCTGCTGCTGCGGGCCCCCTCCCCTCCTCTCCCCTCGTCATGGGGGGCCATCAAACAGTCCTCCCGCGCACAAGGAAGCTCCCGCGTGTGCGCACTCGCGAGCGCGCACCCACGAACGCCCGCACTCGAGACCGCCCGCGCGCGCACCCGCCTCCGCGATCGCCCGCGGGGCGCACACATGGAAACACATGGACAAAACTTACCTGGAGCCTGGCTGGAGGTGAAGGACTGGACGTCTGGACCGAAGACCTCGCCTGGAAGACATCGCCGGAAGAGGACTGGAGTGGGAGCAGCTCTTCAGACAGTGAGTAAATTATCTCAAAGTGCTGTTTATGTATGGCCCTGTTCACACAGTATTTTGCAGGCAAAAAAAAATCTGCCTCAAAATTCCTTAAAGAATTTTGAGGCAGATTTTGACCTGCCCACACTATCTTGCCGCGTTTTTTTGCCGCGTTTTTTGCTGCGTTTTTTGCCCGCGGCGATTGAGGACAGCAGACAAAAAACGCAGCGAAAAATGCATTTTCTGCCTCCCATTGATTTCGATGGGAGGTCAGAGGCGGAACCGCGGCAAGAAAGGACGTGCTGCTTTTTCTTTTTTCCGCGACTGGCTCCCATTGATTTCAGATTAAATCAATGGGAGGCGGTTTTGGAAGTTGTTTGGTGCTGATTCTGACGCAGTGTCCGAGTCAATATCAAGGCCCAAAAACTCTGTGAACTGTTAGGGCTTATTCAGACGAACGTGTAATACATCCGTGCAACGCGCGTGATTTTCACGCGCCTCGCACGGACCTGTGTTAGTCTATGGGGCCGTGCAGACTGTCCGTGAGTTTCATGCAGCGTGAGTCCGTGTGTCCGCTGCGTAAAACTCACGACATGTCTTATATTTGTGCGTAGTTTGCGCATCACGCACCCATTGAAGTCAATGGGTGCGTGAAAATCACGCCCAGCACTTCCGCAGCCGTATAAACTATGAATGAAAGCAGAAAAGCACCACGTGCTACAAACATACAAACAGAGTGTCATAATGATGGCGGCTGCGCGAAAATCACGCAGCCGCGCATCATACGCTGTTGACACACGGAGCTGTTATGGACCTTTTGCATGCGCTTGTGTAAATCCGGCCTTAGGGTAGGAACACACTAGGCATGAACACTGCGGATTTTATGCAACACATTTTATTGTGGAAAATCCGCAGCGTATCACAGTCGCAGCAGAGGGGATGAGATTAGAACAAATCTCATCCACACGCTGCAAAAAAAATGGACCTGCAGTGTGGCTTTTTAAGCCGCAGCATGTCAATGTATTCTGTGGAATCGCTGATCCTCTGTTGCGGAAATGCTGCGGTTCTGCCGCAAAAATCACAAAAGAGAAAAAAAAAAGGTACTTTTTTAAATTGATAAAGTTTAGACTTGCCCCGGCCGTAGTTTAGGTGACGCGATCCTCTATTCTTAGCGCAGCCCGGCCTCCTGTCATGACGTTTCATCCCATGTGACTGCTGCAGCGGTCACATGGTCTACAGCGTCATCCCAGGAGGCGGGGCTACGTTCAGAAGAGAGAAATGCGTCACTTAAACTACGGCCGGGGTAAGTCTAAACTTTTTTTCCCTGCAGGATTCCCGCAGCGGACACACCTCCCGAAACCTGCGCCACTATTTGGTGCGGTTTTGCTGGCAGAATTCCCTGCGGCTACCGGGGCGGATAAGTTGTGTAGTTTTACTCAGCGTATCTGCCTAGTGTGTCCCTTATGATGTCGCTCCTGGAGCTGCTGCCGGTCTCTAAATAGGCAGTTGGTCCAGTAGAATTTGGAATTATTTTTTTTTGTGAACCAGCTTAAAAAAATACAAAACTTTCTGTGTTAGGGCCTGTTCACATCACCGTTCGCTTCCGTTCCGGGGTTCCGTCTGAGGTTTCTGTCGGGTGAGCCCCATAACGGAAAGTGAAAGTGACAGCACAGCTTCCGTTTCAGTCACCATTGATCTCAATGGTGACGGAAACATTGCTAATGGTTTCCGTTCGTCACCATTCCGGCTGGTTTTCGGACGGAATCAATATCGCAGTCGACTGCGCTAATGGTGACGGAAACGGAAGCTGTGCTGTCACTTTCACTTTCCGTTGCGGGGTTCACCCGACAGAAACCTCAAATGGAACCCCGGAACGGAAGCGAACGGTGATGTGAACAGGCCCTAACACAAAAGTTTTGTATTTTTTAAGCTGGTTCACAAAAAAAAATAATTCCAAATTCTACTGGACCAACTGCCTATTTAGAGACCGGCAGCAGCTCCAGGAGCGACATCATAAGGGACACACTAGGCGGATATGCTGAGTAAAACTCCACAGCTTATCCGCCCCGGTAGCCGCAGGGAATTCTGCCAGCAAAACCGCACCAAATAGTGGCGCAGGTTTGGTGAGGCTTGTCCGCTGCGGGAATCCTGCAGGGGAAAAAAAGTTTAGACTTGCCCCGGCCGTAGTTTAGGGCGACGCATCTCTCTCTTCTGAACGTAGCCCCGCCTCCTGGGATGACGCTGTAGACCATGTGACCGCAGCAGCAGTCACATGGGATGAAACGTCATGACAGGAGGCGGGGCTGCGCTAAGAATAGAGGATCGCGTCACCAGGACTACGGCCGGGGCAAGTCTAGACTTTTTTATAAATTTAAAAAAGTGATTTTTTCTTTTCTCATTTGTGATTTTTGCGGCAGAACCGCAGCATTTCCGCAACAGAGGAGCAGCGATTCCACAGAATACATTGACATGCTGCGGCTTAAAAAGCCAAAAGCCACACTGCAGGTCCATTATTTTTTGCAGCGTGTGAATGAGATTTGTTCTAATCTCATCCACTCTGCTGCGACTGTGATACGCTGCGGATTATCCACAATAAAATGTGTTGCATAAAATCCGCAGTGTTCATGCCTAGTGTGTTCCTACCCTAAGGCCGGATTTTTGCGCGCGCAAAAAACGTGGCATTTTGCGCATGCAAAAGGTCCATAACAGCTCCGTGTGTCAGCAGCGTATGATGCGCGGCTGTGTGATTTTCGCGCAGCCGCCATCATTATGACACTCTGTTTGTAGCACGTGGTGCTTTTCTGTTTTCATTCATAGTTCATACGGCTGCGGAAGTGCTGGGCGGGATTTTCACGCACCCATTGACTTCAATGAGTGCGTGATGCGCGAACAATGCACAAATATCGGACATGTCGTCAGTTTTACGCAGCGGACACACGGACACACGCTGCATGAAAATCACTGACAGTCTGCACGGCCCCGTAGAGTAACATAGGTCCGTGCGAGGCGCGTGAAAATCACTGACAGTCTGCATGACCCCATAGAGTAACACAGGTCCGTGCGAGGCGCGTGAAAATCACGCTCTTTGCACGGACGTATTACACGTTCGTCTGAATAAGCCCTAACAATAAGGCCCAGTTCACAGAGTTTTTGGGCCTTGATATTGACTCGGACGCTGCGTCAGAATCAGCACCAAACAACTTCCAAAACCGCCTCCCATTGATTTAATCTGAAATCAATGGGAGCCAGTCGCGGAAAAAAGAAAAAGCAGCACGTCCTTTCTTGCCGCGGTTCCGCCTCTGACCTCTCATCGAAATCAATGGGAGGCAGAAAATGCATTTTTCGCTGCGTTTTTTGTCTGCTGTCCTCAATCGCCGCGGGCAACAAACGCGGCAAGATAGTGTGGGCAGGTCAAAATCTGCCTCAAAATTCGGTGCGCGGTTCCAGGCGGTCGCCGGTGCGCATGCGCGGGAGTTTGCGGGTGCGCGCGATCGGTCGCACGGGCGGCGGTGTTTGACGGCCCCCATGCCACCCAGGGCCGATATCAGGGGGGGTATTAGGGGTACTGATGTGAGAGGCCCGGCCAAACCTAATTGAAAGGGGGGCCCGCAGCTCATGACATTCTTTTGGTGAAAAAAAACGGGCCCCATTGCAGGGGCCTGTTTTTTTTCTACCAAAGGCAAGTCGCGGCAGTTTGCCGGGCCCCCCTTTCAATTAGGTTTGGCCAGGCCTCTCACATCAGTACCCCTAATACCCCCCCTGATGGCGGCCCTGGGTACCATGATATAGTGCTGGACGGAATACCGTTAACAGGCGGTGCCACGGTAGGGGGGCCCAGAAAATTTCGCTGTAGGGGGCCCTGAAATTCCTGATGGCGGCCCTGGTGCTGCTTTCCCCACCACCGATGGTACATGTGAACGTAGACTAAATGGGCTGCTTCGATGCTCAAGAAACACTTGCAGTATGCCACATTGAGAAGTGTCTATGCATACCTGGCACGTGCTGCGTCCACACCAACGTTGTATCTCAGAGACTAAATGATTAACTAAATTAAGTCTGACTTGGTAAATGGTAGTTCATGGAGCAAATTTTAGAAATAGATGTTATTTTGTTACTATCTGTAGGAATCAAATTATTATCAAGCTTATGACATTTTCCCCCACGAGGAATATGTGGTTTTCACTGTGCTAGCATTAGTCATTAACATAAGAATTTTCATATTTGGAGCGTCTTCAAAGATTTCACATTCAACATAGCTGTTAAAAATTACTACATCAAAGTCAGTATAAGGGGGGATTCACACGAGCGTGTATTCGGTCCGTGCGGGCCGCGTGGTTTTCACGCGGCACGCATGGACCAATACAAGTCTATGGGGCAGTACAGACAGTCCGTGCTTTTTGCGCAGCGTTTGTCTGCTGCGCAAAATGCGCGACAGGTTCAATAACTCTGCGTATTTCGCGCATCACGCACCCATTGAAGTCAATGGGTGCGTGAAAATCACGCACACCACACGGAAGCACTTCCGTGGGACGAGCGTGATTCGCGCAACAGCAGTGAAAAGGATGAATGAAAACCGAAAAGCACCACGTGCTTTTCTGTTTCCGAACATCCAAACGGAGTGTCTTTGCGATGAGCGAAGCCGGACAAGCGTACCGAACTTCACCGGGTTCGGCCAAACTCGTTTTGGCCGATCCCGGCAAAAAAATTATCGGTACGCGACGTCAGGAGATAGTCACTGTCCATGGTGCTGAAAGAGTTAAACTGTTTCAGCACCATGGACAGTGACTTGCGATCCCAAAATACATTAACCTGTAAAAAAAACCGAAGTTCTAACTTACCGATTACTCCTGTCTCCTTCCTGCAGTCCGACCTCCCGGGATGACACTTCAGTTCAAGTGACAGCTCCAGCCAATCACAGGCCAAGCACAGGCTGCAGCCAATCACAGGCTGCAGCGGTCACTTGGACTGCTGCGTCATCCAGGGAGGTGGGGCCCGATGTCAAGAGAGGCGCGTCACCAAGGACGCGTCACCAAGGACGCGTCACCAAGGCAACGGCCGGGAAGTTCTCGGTAAGTAGGAACTTTATCTTTTTTTTTTACAGGTTTTTCGCTGTTGTGTTCGGCATTCACTGTCGAGGGTGCTGAAAGATTTAGCTCTTTCAGCACCTTGGACAGTGACGGGCGTTGACAAGCCTCATCTCTATGATGCCGGCTGCGCGAAAATCACGCAGCCGCGCATCAGACACGCATGACACACGCAGCTGTCAAATGGTTTTTGCGCTCGCAAAACGCTGCGTTGTTTGCGCGCGCAAAAACGCAACGTTCGTGTGAATCTCCCCTAAGAATTGAGATGTTTTTACTATTATCAAATAGGAACTGTCTGCATTTTGACCTTTGAATCTAATGAAGAAAGGCCATTTATTTTGGCATCTAAGTATAAAAGAACAATGCATAAGTAAAAGTTATACGTAACATTGTTAAAGTTTGGGAGTGAGAATATTAACATTGCCTTAGGGCTCTGCCATGTGTACAAAGACGGTGTTCTGGTATACAGAATCCCTATGGCTCCTTACTACAGAGCCGTAGGCATGTGTGCCGCAGTATGGTGCCTCTGTACAGCCCTGTATCACAGAGAACAATTAGAAGCAATTCTTCTAGGAGAGAATAACTCTGTTTGGCATCCAATATAACATGGCACAATTTCTATTTTTGTCAGATTCTGTATAAATCTGACAGAAAAAAAATACAGAGGGGTGTGCCACGTTCCATCGAATGTTGTTTCATAGAGCTTTTCTCTGCTAGAATCATTGCTTCTAGGGCAGAATCTCTCCATAATGCCACGGCATATGGAGGTATTATTGGGGGTGGCATACTTCATGCCAATGACTCTGCATTATGGAGCCATAGGGACTCTGCAAACATCCATAAAGGCTCCACACACACTGCTCTGTCATGTGCATGAGGTCTTATAGTAATGAATACTAGTGAGAGGCAGTGTTCCCTATAAGTTGAACGGCACAGTCCGCCCGCTCACTAAAGTTTAAAGCCAGCGCACTGTCACGGGCAGCGGGTGGATACAGTGGCGTCACTAGCACCAGAGGGGGCTCCTCCGTACGCACATACAAATATAAGGCGCTGGGAGGCGGGCAGGCCCGCGTGATGATGTCACATTATGCCAGTCTGCACATGCATCTCGCCGGAGAGGCAGTGTAGCGCTCTGTCTGTCGCGGTAATGGGGCAAGGTTAGTACAATTTTTTTTTTAAGGCGCAGTGGGGGAGGGGGCTGTGTAGCACTATGTACAAGGCGAGAAGTGGGGCTGTGTAGCACTATATACAAGGTGAGAAGTGGGGCTGTGTAGCGCTATATACAGGGGGGAAATTTCTGTGTAACACTATATACACAAAGGGAGGAGGGGGCAGTGTAGCACTATATACACGGGGGAATTGCTGTGTAACACTATATACACAAGGGGAGAGGGGGGCTGTGCAGCAGTATATACAGGGGGGAATTGCTGTGTAGCACTATATACACAACGGGAGGGGGGCTGTGTAGCACTATTTACAAGGAGGGGGGCTGTGCTGTGCTATATACACAAGGGGAGGAGGGGGGCTGTGTAACACTATATACATGAGGAGGGGGTGGCTGTGTAGCACGATATACAAGGGGAGGGGGCTGTGTAACACAATTTTACAAGGGGAGAGGGGGCTGTGTAGCACTATATACAAGGGGAGGGGGGGCTGCGTAGCTGTCACGATGCGGGGTGTGGACGATCGTACAGCGCAGCGGAACGGCAGCTGACCAAACAGGTAAGTACAGAGTCTATAGTACAGAGAGGGTACCTGTGGCAACTTGGACAGCAGTAAGGCAGGCTCAGCTTGGACCAGGTGGCAGGTAGACGTAAGGCGTGGCATAGCGGTACAGGCGTGGTATGCAGCACAACATGACAACAGCTCAGCACGGTACAGGATCTGGATAGTACGGGAAACAGGATACAGGAACAGGGAACACTTGGAAACTGGAAGACACTGGGGGACCATTAGCAAGACAAACTTTGGGAAACGCACAACGCTCAGGCAAAGAACAAGTGGGCAGGGCCCTTTTTATAGCCCAGTAGCCTTCTGGGCTAGATTGCAGACTTCCTGCAATATGCGCACACTGGCCCTTTAAGACCGTTTACACTCGGGCGCGCGCGCCCTCCGGGAGACAGTCTCGAAACCAGGAAGTGAGTGCCGGCACCTCACAGAACAATGCTGCAAGGAACTCAGATGTCCATGGCCACGGCTGTGGAGGGGTAAGTCAGAACGACGGCCCGTGGCCATAGACATTACAGTAGCACTATATACAAGGGGAGAGGGGGCTGTGTAGCACTATATACAAGGGGAGAGGGGTCTGTGTGGAGCTATCTACAGGTGGGCTGTGTGGCACTATCTACAGGGGGGCTGTGTGGCATTATCTACAGGGGGGAATTGATGTGTACAAGGGGATCTGTGTGGCGCTATCTAAAGGGGGGTCTGTGTGCCACTATCTACAGGGGGTTTGTGTGGCAGGATCTACAGGGGGGTCTGTGTTGCAGGATCTACAGGGGGGGGGTCTGTATGGCAGGACCTACAGGGGGGATGTGTGTGGCGCTATCTATAGGGACAGTGGTGTAATGAGGGATTTTTTCATTGATGCCTATAATTGGTGTTTATAAATGTCTATTTTACTGCTGGACTTATAATATTATAGTATTTAAAAAAGTAATTAAAACGAATTTAACATAAGCCTTCTCATTCCTTTATTTAGTTGCTATATTAGCGTTTACTGGGGGTATTACTTTTGGTCATCAGATCGCCCACCATTGATGGAGACTTGCCCTGCTGCCTAACTGCCCCGCTCAGCAGCTGTCAAGACTTAGAGGGAACATTGGTGAGAGGTATTTTTAGGACCATCTCTATATCTGCATTGCTGCATGTAATTACAGTATTGGTGGATACATTCTGAAATAAATTATGAAGAAATTAAAGTAAATACACTTGCATGCTGGATTATTGGAGCTTTAAAACTGAACTGTGTGAGCAAGAGCACATCTTCTTACATGCATTTCTTATTTTGTGTCAACCCCCCCCCCCCCATTAAACACCACATCTAGAGTATGCTTTCAGATCGCTGCACAGCAGGAATACTGGGCAGACTGAATAGGAATTCCATATATTTGCATTCTATTGTTGGCTTCTGTGGAAAATAACATAATGCAGAGAATGTCAACAAAATGCCCTGTGTGAACCTGACATTACTGTTTAGCTTTGTCTAAGGGCTCATACACACTGGAATGGAGACGTACAGCCTATATATGACTCCATATCTATGAACATATTCACAATGCCCATGCAGTACTAGAGGGTCCACAGAAGATAACCTCATTTAGAGCTGACTTTGGAGCCAATCACTTGCCACTGCGGTCTATTTCCTATAGGATGATTCACAAATAACCTATTAGACCTTATTAATGATATTTCCTATGGGTGCAATGATAACCGCAAAGTTTACAATGAAAATAAAAGTGGATGTGTACATGTTTTGCATGGATAAATGGTGGGCCCTTCGTATAGAATCCAACAGTAAAAAACTTGACATGCCTCCATAAAAATTGGAAACAAAGTTCAGTAGAGGGCACAGGCACGTCTATGGCAGCCCTATTACAGCTCCGTAGTGATGCCTAACTGTTCCTGATGTGTGGCTCCCAGGGGTAGGCAAGCTCATATGTACCCCCAGGATAATGATCAGGCATGAACTATATGCTAAGTACTCTGCCCAACAATAAAGAATAGAATGGCTTCTCTATTTTCACCTGTGTTATAGAGACAGTTTGGTATCTTTCCCATCTGCAAAAGCTGTGTTGTGTATGTATTGGAATCTGTGTGTATGGCCTCCCTCCAAATTGTGATCTTGGGTCCTCCATATTTATTTTGCAAAAAAAAAAAACAAGACCAAACCTACTTTAAACTAGATAAAATATATTGAGAACATGCTGGGCACAAATCCAACTGTGTAAAAAAAGTCACTTGTCTGTGTGCCTACCCCTTGACCCAGTCCTGGCTTAAGGTGATGCACTGCCCACTGATGGTGTTAAAGGATGTATTTGAGGCCCTCACAATATGTTCGGTTGACCACCATTGGTCTAAGGGCTCTTATACATAGAAAAGTTGTGTGCGCAAAAATCCTTATGGGATCACAATACGGAGGGGCAGGCACTCTGTGTGCTGCCGTATGGTGCCTCAATGAGGGACCATTTTCTCTCCTAGAAGAATGCACCTAGGGGAAAATACCTCTGTAATATGCCACACCACAATGCTTTTCTTACGTATTCTATATGAATCTGAGAAAAATACTGCAAGGCATTTAAAATACTATAGCAAGTTGTGCAACACGGATCCATAATACAGCAATGTGCATGGGCTCTTATAACATGTTTAATAGGAAACATGTCAAAGTGTTTTTTTCAGGAAAAAAAGGAAATGAAGAAAATATTTTTTAATAACAAAACAATGATTTACTGTCTTCCACATGTAGCTTTATATGCAATAATACAATACCTCTTCATGCTGTATTGGCACTGTTATAATGTTCCATCAATGAATCAGAGGTCTGGAATGTGCAGTATGGAGCTTAGTGCTAACAGAGGCAGGATCACATACTTTTGTTTGGGGATAGTCTCTCCCGCTCTCCCTAGCTGCCTGAAATAAAGCTTTGTATTTTCCAACTTTTAAAGAATTAATTGTTTGGCAAAAAAAAGTCACTAAAAGTAACATCTGAATGAGATATCCTGGCTCTCAAAAAACACTGAAAGACAGTAACTCCTTAGATATTTACCACCAACAATGCAATACATTTACACAGCTTTACAAGTGGAAAATTCATTGATTTTCTTTTAGGATTTGTTCACATGGTATTAAGTTGAGGGTGAAAATACAGACGCTGAATCTGCCTCCATAATCAGCACTTTGATTTTTAACTGTAAATTCAACACTTGTTTTTTGGCACTTTTCAGCACCGGCGTGTTTTCTTCTTCCCATTGATTTCAATGTGAATTTTTGGGGTGGATTCCTAGATAAGTCAGGGCAATTTTTGTCTTTTTTTGAGCCAGCTTAAATTCAGCTCGCAAAAAATTCTGAGCCAAATGAACTACAGCACTGATTCCCATTGAAAACAATAGGAGGCAAAATTATCCATGCTGATTCCGATGCCAAAAAAAGTACTGAAATCAGTGTGCAAAAATGCACTGTGAGCATAACCTTAAAATATGAACCAAGTACATATTCTTTAAAGATTAACAAACAGTAAATTTTTAAATATGATATGCTGAGCATTACACAGATTCATTTATATTATGTTAGATTTATTAACAAAAGACATAGAGAATGGGGGGAAAAAATAATCTCCCCCTGCCTCTTCCTCTAGAAGCACCTGTGTCTTTAAGATCGTCATGACTACAGATCTAGCTTCTGGGCGGTTCTGTTTACTTCCTGAGCCTATTCCACTTCTCTGTCTTCTTCCTGCGAGGCGTAGGGTTTCTTTGCTTGTGAATTGTTCTCCCTACTTAGGTGTGGTGATCAAGCTTCTTACAATACCGTATACCTCTGACTTCTGGACTTCTTGGAAACCGACCTCGGCTTGTCTCTTGTTAATCCCTTGTTTACCGATTTTGATTATCTGCTCCCGACCGGTTCTGACCTCTGCTGTACCTGATTTCCACTTGCTCTGTTTTGGACTTTCTGTCTACCTTCTGGCTGTCTGGTTACCTGTTCAGGTATAGCCTGCATTGCACCCCTTATCCAACACTGAACTCTGTTAGAACAACTTGAGTTCTGTGCAGCAAGAAACATCCCGCCTTGCGGTCGGCTCTGGCGAATACCTCCAGCGAATACCTCAGAGTAGCCTTAGATTGTATCGATCAGAGTTGTGATGGATTTGGGGTCGCGGTTTTATTTGCACGCTTACTCCCAACAGCCTCCAGCAGCCTTTTGGGAATTGCGCAACCAGTGATTCCATAACATAGACCTTCCACCTCTACAGCATTCAAAAATATATAAATCAATTCCTAGTCCAGGTAGCATGTATGAATGTATACTTCTAATAATTTATATAATTCAATTATATAAAAGCAGATCTACTCAAGGGCGTGGCGATCCGTCACTGTCAAAGCATGACCAAAATATTATTTATTAGTCTGAAAGGCTCCCTAATGCATTTCCCGAGATAACCGATTTCCTGTTCTGATGCCGCCATCTCCTCAGCTGTTAATGACTTCCTGTATCAATGACCACGCTATCTATATTTATAACAGACACTGGAGGTGGTAGTATTTCCTATACAAATCCCTGGATGTATAAGGACAGCACTGCTGTTTTTATATTTCCATTGTGTGGCGAAGCGAACAGTTGACCTCCAGAACAGCCCTGTTCAGGTAAGTGAAACTTTAGAGGCAAGTAAAGCTCCATAAATCTGGCTAAAGACTCAATTTTTAGTTTTTGCCTATAAGTGTAAAGTAGTCTACAAAGGTGAGCCCTATTATCTTTTAAGATAGGCGGTGGTCAGGATTTTTAAGCCTAAATTTATTTTAGGCATAACCAATTTAGCCATTCGGCAATCTTAAAGTGTCCCTCGCCTAGTATAATTAAGACACACACTATTTGCAAAAAATCTGAAATTTCTTCGGTTCTGGACATCTGCTTCATCAATATGGAACACCAATGGCCTAGCCTTGTGGCAGGGTAAACTTCAAATAAACTTTTCTTTCTCCACTTGGAGTCTCAATCCATACACACTCTGTGGTCTATATGACCTATTAGGGTATATAGACATCATAGAGGGGTGTCCTCTGCTCAAGACCCCATATGAACCAAAATAAATAGCTGCTCTGCAAGAGTGGCCCCCGCTCTAGCGGGCGTGTCCATGTATTAAATGGTTGGCCATTCAATTAAAGGCGTTTACCCATATTAGACATTTATGGCATATTCTTTGGACCTGCACCTATCCCTAGAATGGAGCCCCCTGACCCCCATCCTACCTGCTCTTACTCTTGCTACTCTATGGCCGCTGACTGACGAGTTGGGCGGGAGTACAGAAATAGCAGAGCTTTCTGAGCTACGCGCTTTCTGTAACTCCTAGAGAAGTAAATTTGAGTTATGGAAACAGCGTAGCACAGTGAGCTACGCTGTGTTCGTAGTGTCCAAGTTCCAGAAACAGCATAGCTCGTCATGCTAGCTGTAACTCCCAATCACTTCTAAAAGACTTACAGAAACAGCGTAGCTCAGCAAGTTCTGTAATTTCCGTAGTCCCGACCACCATATAAGTCAGTGGCTGGAGAGAAGCAAGGGAAGGTAGGACGGGGGTTAGAGGGCCCCGTTCTAGGAATAGGTGTGGGTCCCAGATGTGTTACCTGAATCTGTTGGACATTTATGGAAAATCCTGTGGCTATGCCCTAAATATCGAAGATTGGAAACCCCTTTAAATAACCAGTATGTAACGCAGAAGCCAAATGTTTACACAGCTTTCCCTGGCAATAACAGCTGATCACCAGAGTTTAGATAAGCAAAACCGGTGTTGATCAATTTATCTACTGTATGAATACAGAGATTGTGATCCTTAGTGGATGAAGCCGTTTTGGAATCTTGAACTTTACGCCGCAGCTGGGCTACCTATTGGTGCTTTATAACGAAGCACCAAGCATTGCAGCGTAAGATTTAAAAGTTACTGCAAATTGTAATTTCTACTTATCTTAAAACGTTTTACTAAAGTGGAGGGACAACCTGTGTATTTAGTTACAATTCAACAGAAAATAATAAATGGTAAAAAAAAATATAATTGTTTTTTTTAATAGCTGGCAATAGGTTTGCATAGAGGTAACCAAGAAAAGCCACTTGGAATAGTGTGGTGATCCATATATTTTTTGTGGCCACATGTTAAGAAATCCTCTGCATTGTTCATCAGAAACTTGGCACTAATGTTTATAGCATTTTAATCTCTTGCTTCTCTTATCCTGCGATTGTGCATTGTGTCTAAAGGAAAATGGCATTTTTGTTCTTGACTGATTCTAAAATGTTCCGCACTATATTACAGCAAAACGATAGCATACACTGCAGTCTAAAATGTTCCAAATTTTCATCATTGTGCTGATTGCATATTAATCTGTATTTAATGAAGTCTAATGTAGCACATACAGGTCAGCGGACGTATGTTCTGCATTGTACCTCCCATTATTTTCAGATTGACCTATTTTTGTATATACTTATTTTCTAGATTTTACGTTTAATGGATTGGAGTATTATTCGTAAGCACTGCATTTGTTTATATTGGGGAAACCATATTGTTCAGCCAGATCATTAAAACCACCAGCCTAATATTGTGTAGGCCCCTCTCGGACCTCCAAAACAGCTCTGATCTGTCGAGGCTAAACTCCACAAGACCTCTGAAGGTATCCTAAAGTATCTAGCACCAAGGCATTCACATCAGATCCCTTGTGTCCTGTAAGTTGTGAGGTGGGGCCTCCATGGATCGCACTTGTTTCCAGCCCATACCCTGGATGCTCAGTCGGATTGAGTTCTTGGGATTTTGGTGGCCAAGTCATAACCTTAAACACTTTGTCATGTTCCTCAAACCATTCTTGAACAATTTTTGTAGTGTGGCAGGGCACAGTATCCTGCTGAAAGAGGCTACTGCTATTAGAGAATACCGTTGCCATGATGGGTGTACTTGGTCTGCAACAATGTTTGGTAGGGGGTACGTGTCAAAGTAACATCCACATGAATGCCAGGACCTAAATTGTCATGGCTAGATGACTGGGTCAGCGCATCTCAAAAACCGCAGGTTTTGTGGGGTGTTTCTGGTATGCAATGGTTAGTACCTACCAAAAGTGGTCCAAGAAAGGACCGTGTTTGGCGCTGTGTAGAAGCAGAACAGTCAAAGTGCCCATGTCTACTGACCCCTGTCCACTGCCGAAAGTTCCTGCAGTGGGCACCTGAGCATCAGAAATAGACAATGGAGCAATAAAAGAAGGTAACCTGGTCTGATTAATCCCGTTTTCTTTTACGACATCTATGGCTTTATGCGTGTGCATCACTTGCCTGGATAAAAGATAGCACCAGAATGCACTATGGGAAGAATGCAAGCCACGGAGGGCAGTGTGATGCTAAATTTGATCGAGCATCCGTGGGATGTGCTGGAAAAAAGTTTGATCAATGGAGGGCCCCATCTCGCAACTTACAGGACAGGTCATGTGGAGTCTATGCCTCAATGGGTTGGAGCCCTACAAATACTAGGCAGCTGGTTTTTAATGTGCTGTCTGAATGTATGTATTCCCAACTGTTGCTACACATTAGGTTGTCTGCTTTGAACAATCCCTATTAGTTAGAAGCGTTTAAGTGCCCTTCTAACGGGATCCCCAGAGATCAGCTGTAATCTGTGGGGAAACCTGGCAGTAAGTGTTCAATATTCCTGCAGCGCCACACAGAGGAAATTAAGTATTACACAGTCCCCATTAAAGCCAATGTGTTGCCTGTGTAATGCAGGACGGGTCCTTCAGAGTGAGAGACGTTCTTTGTAACCGCTCTCCACTTTAGCCAAGAGATGAGGATTCTGAAGAGAGGGCCCCCCCCCCCTTTAAAGGGGATATCTAGTTTAGAAAACCCATTAATAGACTAATCTCAACTGCAGGTTAATTTATCACTCAAACCCCCACAAGTAAATGGCACAGAATGACGTACTGTACATCCCTTAGCCAGTTCTTTTCTTCAACACTCAGGCAGATATTAAAGCCTAACTACTTAAAACTTTGGTGTGACTACAACTAAATACATTATACCCCGTGACCCGTCTAGCAAACAGGTATCCAGGAAAAATGTGATATAAGCAATTATTTGGTAGTGTCCTCACAATGCTGAGATGCTTTTGCTACCCTTGTAAATGCCTGTGAAATGGAGGGAACAATTAGGGCTTCTTTTCCTGACTAATAATGTAGAAGCTCTGTAGAGTTAAAAATGACTACATGACCCTGCAGAACTGATGTATTGTTAGTCCGGAAAGGAAAATCCCTGGGGACCATAGGGTTTATGCCATATCACAGGCAACACAAACTGTACAGTGTGATGACCACACCAAACAGCACATCATAACTTCCTGCACTGTGAATGTAAAATAGAGAAAAATTGATGTATCTAATGTCATTTTTAGGTTTTTCAAGTTAACTTCACCTGATTTAACTCATTAGACTGATCCTTACCTTCTCTCCTGTTATCATTATTACCATTAATTAATACCTGAGGGAAGGTTCCTTTTCTTTGACCAGGCGATTGGTATGATTAGCCATACATATACTTTTAGACCAGTTTCACTCAGCGCTTTGACACGTTTACATTGGCGTTTAGCCCTGCGTTTTTTTTGTTGTCAAAACTGCTGCGGTCAAATGTTAGTCCAAAGTGAAATATGAGAATGCCTACATAAATAGCATTTTGATATTTGGCGATTTTGGGGTCAGTGGAGTTTTTATAAAAACGCAGCAGGCTTTAGTTTTAGTCTCTTTCTGGCATTTTTCTCCATATACTTCCCTATAGGACTTCAAAAATTAGCAGTAAAAACACATGTAGAATATTATACAAAACAAAAAATACCACCAAAACCACATTTAAAAAAGGTTGAAACGCATGTCGTTTTTTACATGCGTTTGAAAATGAATAAAAAAAAAAAAAAAAGTGTGTGTGAAGGAGGTTTTACTTTGACCTGACAACTTGTAAGTTTAGCCATACATAAACTTTTAGGCTGAGTTTCCACATTTCAGATACGCGGAGTAAATCTACGCAGCGTATCCGACCAAGAACCCACAGGGAATTTCGCCTGAAAACTTCACCAAATTGTGGTGCAGGTTTTTGAGTGGAAACATTGCTATAGAAACCAACACTTGGGGAAAAAAAAGTCTATACTTACCATGGGCCATTGCCATAGTGACACGTCCCTATGTTGTCCGGCCTCCTTGGATGACGCTGCAGCCCATGTGACTGCTGCAGCCTGTGATTGGCTGCAGCAGTCACATGGGTTGAAACGTTATCCCAGGTGGCCGGCCTGGACAAACAACAGAACAGAGTGTCACCACGACAATGGCCGGGACAAGTATAGACTTTTTGAATTTTACACAAAAAAATACGTATCTTTTCAACTCATTTGCGATTTTTCTGGTGGAATCGCAGTGTTTTTCGCCGCAAAGGTCGCAAACTTGTCTATTTGTTGCAGGTTTCATGTTCCCATTGAGTTCAATGGGGGGAACTTACAACAAAAGCAACTAATATTCAGCATAAATTGACATGCTGCGGATTTAAATTCTGCACCAATGTTGACCAATCTGTGGCTACCTTAATACTCCTGCAGTAGGCATGGGGTACACTATGAGCTAATGCTTTTTGGATTGGGCCAAATAAAAAAAAAAACATCAGAAAGAAAAAATTCACTAGCTTCTCTGATCATTGTAAAACACCTTGCTGCGGATACCAAACCTGTGAAATATACTACCAACATTTTTATAAAGAAAGAAATCATGCAAGTTATTTTACAGCTGAGTATGCCAAATACACATGGTCAGGTATGTGAGCTTATCTCCTCTGTTTAATTTTACAGCCCCATTAGTCTGGACAACACTAAAGCTAGATGGCAGTTAATCAGGTTACAGTAAAATACATCATCTCCAGAAGGCATGAACTTAGTGTGAACCTGCACCACTACAGAGCATAGCATGCATTCCTTGTTTTAGTTCACTAAGGCCTTGCAAACGGCCATAGCTATAATCTCAGTTCGTTATTGCGGCTACGGCCGGCCGCGGACAGTCATCCACATTTGCGGGCTGTGCTCCCATGGGAGAACGGTCCGTAACAAGCAAAAAATAGGACATGTCCTATCTTTTGCGGAGCCTTTCTACGGCAAGGACACCTTCCTGTAAATATACGGGAAGGTTTCTGTGGGCAATAGAAATTAATGGGTCCGTAATTACGGTCAAAAGGTACACAGCATATCCACCCTGTTGCCCACAGGAAATTCTGATCGAAAAACTGCACCAAATTGTGGTAAAGTTTTTTGCAATGAAAAAAAAAAAAAAGGGCTATACTTAGCATGGCGACGCGTCTCTCCGACGTCGTGACGCCATGGGATGACATTTTATCCCATGTGACCGCTGCATCTACCAGCGATTATGCAAATACATTTGACACGCTGTGGATTAAAAAACTAAACTGCAGGTCAATTTCTGAGCCTTTATTCCGCAGCGTGTGGATAAGATTTGTTCAAATCTCATCCACCCAGCTTCTACTGTATTATACTGCAGAGTTTCCGCAATGGATTTAATCCATTGCGGAAAAACCGCAATATTTACATAACGTGTGAACTCGGCCTTAGGGTATGTCCACACACCACATAAAAACTGCAGAATTTCCATCAGGAATTTCCGTGCAGAAATTTCACAGCGTTCCGCATTTGTTCAAATCTCATCCACTTTACGGCTATTGTCATACGCTGCGGAATTTCTGCAAAGTGTTTATGGTTTCTTACAGTTCAAATATGTTACTTTATTAGGGCTCGTTTACACGAGCGTGATATACGTCCGTGCAAAGTGCGTGATTTTCACTCGTGTTGTACGGACCTATGTTAGTCTATGGGGCAGTGCAGACAGTCCGTGAGTTTTGCGCAGCTTGAGACCGCTGCGAAAAACTCACGACATGTCCTATATTTCTGCATTGTTCGCGCATCACGCACCCATTGAAGTCAATGGGTGCGTGAAAACCACGCATGTCACACGGAAGCACTTCCGTGTGAAGCGCGTGATTCGCGCAACAGCACTGAAAAGGGTGAATGAAAACAGAAAAGCACCACATGCTTTTCTGTTTACAAACATCCAAACAGAGTGTCATAATGATGGCGGCTGCGCGAAAAGCACGCAGCCGCGCATAATATGCTGATGACACACGGAGCTGTTAAGTGCCTTTTGCGCACGCAAAACGCCATGTTTTTTGTGTGCGCAAAACGCACACGCTCGTGTAAACCAGGCCTAAGACTGTGTTCGCACGTTACAGTCATTTCGGATTTTTTAAAAATTGCGCAAATTCACCACGACATGTGAACACAGCCTTATACACCATTTAGCAGTAACATTAAAACCCTCTGACAGGTGAAATAAATAAGGCTCTGTTCACATTGCGTTTCCCCTGTACATTTGACGTATGTATCGGCAAAGCAGCAAACGCATACATCAAACGTACCCTTAGGGTATGTTCATACGCGGAGTCAAAACGTCTGAAAATACAAAGCTGTTTCCAAGGGAAAACAGCTTCTGATTTTCAGACGTTTTTTTAAGCCACTCACGATTTTTGCGGCTTTTTTTACGGCCGTTTTTGGAGCTGTTTTCAATAGAGTCAATGAAAAATGGCTCCAAAAACGTCCCAAGAAGTGTCCTGCACTTCCTTTTCGTGGCCGTTTTTTTACGTGGCCGTTTTGAAAAACGGCCGCGTATAAAAACGGCCCATCAGAACAGAACGCCGTTTTTCCCATTGCAATCAATGGGCAGATGTTTGTAGGCGTTCTGCTTCCGATTTTTCGGGCGTTTACGGTCCGAAAAAACTGCCAAAATAGGTCATGTGAACATACCTTTAGGCTCCTATTACACCGACACCTCTGTCGGGTGGTACGTGGGCTATACAGTTTTTTTTGCTAGATAGAAGAGCATAGTCGATTAAGCAACTCTAGCCAGAGGTATCCAGTAAAAAAAAATATAAGTTTAACGGATTTGTCACTGGCATCAATTAAACTTAGACGTCAGGAGGAAGCTATCATAAGGCTTCATTCACATATACGTCAGAACGGAGCCCTGACTGAAACAAACGGAAACCACAGGTTTCTGTTTCCATCACCATTGATTTCAGTGGTGATGGATCCGGTGCAAATGTTTTCCGTTTGTCTCCGTTGTGAAAGGGTTCCGTCGTTTTGAGGGAATCAATAGCATGGTGGACTACGCTATTGATTCTGTCAAAACGATGGAACCCTTGCACAGCTGAGACAAACGGAAACCATTGGCACTGGATCCATCACCATTGAAATCAATGGTGATGGAAACAAAAACCTATGGTTTCCGTTTGTGTCAAGTCAGGGCTCCATTCTGACAGAAAGCTCCAATGGAATGTCAGAATTGAGCCCTGACGCAGATGTGAACGAAGCCTAAGGGTATGTTCACACGACAGCGCAAAATATGCCTGAAATTACGGAGCTGTTTTCAGGAGAAAACAGCTCCTGAATTTCAGACGTTTTTGCATGTACTCGCGTTTTTCGCGGCGTCTTTTACGGACGTAATTGGAGCTGTTCTTCATTGGAGTCAATGAAATACGGCTCCAATTACGTCCCAACAAGTGTCCTGCACTTCTTTGACACGGGCGTAATTTTACGCGCCGTCTTTTGACAGCGGCGCGTAAAATTACACCTCGTCTGCACAGAACAACGTAAAACAGGCAATGTGCAGATATTTGCCGACGTATTCGAGCCGTCTTTTCAGGCGTAATTCGAGGCGTAAAACCCCTCCATTACGTCTGAAAATAGGACGTGTGCACATACCCTTACTATCCATGGACAGTTATCACAAGCTTACTCACACAGAATATTTTCCACAATGACAGCTCTTTAAGATCCTATGGAATCACAGAGAACTCCACACTGGCGGCACCACATATACCTACCCGCAGGCCAGACCTATCCTCCGCGACCGCAAGACCTTTTAAAACAGTCAGGGACTCCGGATGCTTTAGAGGAGTTTGCGGGCGGGAGTTAGGGCAGGAGTGAGGAGTGCCTGGCTACTGCCAAAGCAACCGGTTTTCCTGGCTGCTCTCTCTGCCAGGTCAGTTACATCACTAGGGCTAAACCCAGGCAAGCTCCAGGGCCATTTTTTACCTGGACAGAGATAGCAGCTAGGGACACCGGCTGCTTTGAAGGTCTTGCGGGTGGAGAACAGGGTCGCCATGCAAGTGGTGTGTGGAGCTCCCAACTGCTATCTTTAGTTGGGAAAGCTGCATCACTGGAGCTTCCCTGGGGTAGCCCCAGTGACGTAAATCATCAGTTATTTCACTGGGCATTCCGAAGGGAAGCTCCAGTGACGTAGCTTCCTGGGCTGCGGAAGTAGTTGGGGACTCCTGCTACTTTGACAGCAGCCAGGGACTCTGGCTGCTTTAAAAGTCTTGCAGGCGGGAGATAGGGCCCCCCTGCAGGTGGTATGTGGAATATTTATCTGCTATCTTTGCCCGGGAAAGCTACGTGACTTGAGCTTCCCTGGGGTAGGCCTAAGGATGTAACGGACCAGTAACTTCACTGCGACTACCCCTGGCAAACTCCAGTGATGTAGCTTCCCCAAGCTGGGATAAAAAGCAACTGACTGCACTAAAGGTTTTGCCCTTGCCAAGGATCGAGCCATCGTGCGGGTGGGTATATATGGGTATATGGGGATCATGGGGTACTCGGTGTGGATCCCACAGAGCTGAAGTTATGTTACATCATGGGAAGCGTATACGTTAAACAGAGGACGAAATCGTAGTGTGAACAGAGCCTACCATTATTATGTTACAATGGCACCGGTCAAGAAATGGGATATATTCGGCATCATGTTAAAGGGGTATTCACATCTTGATAAATAAACCTACAAAGCTCATCAACTAAAAGTTATGCACTTTTGTAAATACCTTTAATTTTTTTTAAAAAGCTGTAATTTTGGAGATATCTTCATGACGGCCCCTCTTTGTATATTTCTCGTTGCCTTGGGATCCGGCCACCACGGACTTCCTTTAGCGGTGGCAACCGGTGAAACAGCGACAGGGCCGTGGGCACCCAAAGCTCATTGATTCACGCGGGGAACAAAGGCTAGCCCATCTCGTCTGATCCCATAATGGAGCTAATGTGGCAGAAATTGCTGCCAAAGTTAATGCTGGTCGTGAAAGAAAGGTGCCAAAACACACAGTGCATCACAGCTTGCTGCATTTGGGGCTGAGTAGTCTGTCAGAGTGCCTATGCTGACTCATGTCCGCTGTAGAAAACGAATGCAATAGGCACTTGAGCATGAAAACTGGGTCATGAAGGCAAAGGAAGAAGGTGGCCCTTGTCTTATGAATCCCATTTTCTTTTACATCATGTGGACTGCTGGGTACATCGATTACTGTAGCTGGGGAAGAGATGGCACCAGGATGCACTATGGGAAGAAAGCAATCCGGCTAATGCAGTGCAAAGCTGTGCAATGTTCTGCTGGGAAAACTTGGGTTCTGGCATTCATGTTTATGCTACTTTGACATGTACCACCTACCTGAACATTGTTGCAGACCAAGTATGAGTAAGGGTATGTTCACACGAGGGCGTCCGTAACGGCTGAAATTACGGGGATGTTTCAGCCTGAAAACATCCCCGTAATTTCAGCCGTACCGGCATGTGCAGGCGCTTGAACGCCGCGTCAATTACGGACGTAATTGGCGCTGCTATTCATTAATGAATAACGGCTCCAATTACGGCCAAAGAAGTGACAGGTAACTTCTTTGACGCGGGCGTCTATTTACGCGCCGTCATTTGACAGCGGCGCGTAAATTACGCCTCGTGTGAACAGACAAACGTCTGCCCATTGCTTTCAATGGGCAGATGTTTGTCAGCGCTATTGAGGCGCTATTTTCGGACGTAATTCGGGGCAAAAACGCCCGATTTACGTCCGTAAATAGGCCGTGTGAACATACCCTAAGGGGGCAGAGTCTCTCAAAACATTGCGTAAAGGTTTGAATGTTAGAGGAAAAAGCTCAGCGTTCTCAGTTTAAATACTAATGGAATGTATCAAAAATTGGAATAAAGAAAATCCAAAGGGATGGTTCACATACAATACTGGTATCGTGAGTTAATGATTTTCATTCAAAAGTAACAAATATGGAAAATACGTTGCGGCAACAGTATTCCCTAATAGCAATGGCCTTTTTCAGTAGGAAAATGTGCCCTTCCACACTGCTTAAACTGTTAGGCTGGGTTCACACGAGCATGTTACGTCCGTAATGGACGGAACGTATTTCGGACGCAAGTCCCGGACCGAACACACTGCAGGGAGCCGGGCTCCTAGCATCATAGCTATGTACGATGCTAGGAGTCCCTGCCTCTCCGTGGAAGTACTGTCCCGTACTGAAAACACGATTACAGTACGGGACAGTTGTCCTGCAGCGAGGCAGGGACTCCTAGCATCGTACATAACGATGAAGCTAGGAGCCCGACTCCCTGCATTGTGTTCGGTCCGGGACTTGCGGCCGAAATACGTTCCGTCCATTACGGACCGAACATGCTCGTGTGAACCCAGCCTTAGGGAATGGTTAGAGGAACATGACGAAGACTTCAAAGGATTGAGTTGGCATCCAAATTCCCTAGATCTCAATCCCACTGAGAATCTGTGGGATATCCTGGAGAAACAAGTCTAATTTACAGAGGCCCCAGTTCGCAACTTACCAATACGACATTCCAAGGTGGCATAGTCTAAGTCCTGCACAAGTGTTCTGAGCGGGCTGTATCAGGTGCTTGGCTGTCTAACGGTCACGATCAAACTGTTCTGATTGTGACAGTTTAATCCCTTATATGCCGCTGTTAATAGCAATTGCCACATTTAATCGGTTTACAGGAGGGAGAGGGCTCCCTCTGTCACCCATCGGCAGCCCCCAAATAAGATCGCAGGTCTCCGATGAGTGGCCACGGCAGCCAGGGGCCTAATAAAGGCCGCTAGGCCTGCCATGGCTATATGCCTAATTAGGCTGTGCCAGAGGCATAGGCTAAGGCCCTGTTCACACAGAATTTTTTTGCAGGCAGAAAAAAATCTGCCTCAAAATTCTTCATTTTGACCTGCCTGAAATTTCTTGCCACGTTTTTCACCCCGGCGACCATTGAGTGACGCAGGCAAAAAAACAGCGAAAAACGCTTCCTCTGCCTCTCATTGATTTCAATGGGAGGTTAGTCGCGGCTAAAACACGCCTCCTGGTTTCAGACATTTTTTGCCGCCGATTCCGACGAGGTTTCCGCTTAAAAAACCTCAGTGTGAACTGAGCCTAATAGATTTTACACAGTTTTACACTGACCGGCAATAATGCTTTGGTATATTAAATATGCCCAAGCATTATATCAACGATCAAAGGATTGCATAGTGAAGTCCTCTAGTGGGACTGAAGAAATAATTGTTAAATAAAAAATTTAAAATATGAACAGTGAAAAAAATTATTCTTTTTTTTCCATATAAGTGTTTTTATTTTGTAACAATGTATAGAAAGAAATAAAGAGTACAAATGTATGGTATCACTGCGATTGGAATGACCCAAACAATAAAGTTAACATATTATTTAAACTGCAAGCTAAAAGTAGTAAAAAAAACAAATATATAATAAAAAGTTAATCAATAAGTCCCATGTACCCCAAAATGGTACCAATAAAAAAAAAGAAAGTAACATCTCATCCCGCAAAAAACAAGTTCACATATGGCTGCATTGATGGAGAAAAAAAAAAAGTTATGGCTCGAGTTCAAAAGTTTATTCTGCCAAAGTAGTAAAAAAAAATAAAGAATACAAAAAAAAAAAAACTATCAATATTTGGTATTCATTCACAAAAAAATGTAATCAAAAATTATATTATCCCCAAAATTGTGCCATTGAAAAAAACAAGTAAAAAAAAACCAACTCATCCCGCAAAAAAACAAGTCATCCTATAAATTGCTTGATCACTAAGGGATTAAAGAAGATTTATCACCTCTTCTGTCGAGTGTTTAAATAAACACTTGTATTCCCCACAAAATAACAATTCTGGAGCATCTTTTCTTAGAATTCAATGTTGTGCTCATTCCTACAAAAATGTATGAATAAATTGACAACTGGGTGTTACCAGTGGGGACAGACTATGTAGGAACACCCCTGACACTGTCCAATTAGTGCTGACAGAGTGAGACGGCGTACTGTCACGCCCCTTTGACAGGGAATAGTAACACCCAGTTAACTTATTCATACATTTCTAGTGGGAATAAAAGGAATAGCACACAGTGCAGAATGCTAAGAAAATACACTATATGGACAAAAGTATTGGGACTCCTACACATTACCAAAAGGAGCTTTTATGACATCCCATTCTAAATCCATAGACATTAATATAGAGTTGGTCCCCCCGTTGTAGCTAAAACAGCTTCCACTCTTCTGGGAAGGCTTTCTACAAGATTGTGGAGTGTGTCTGTGGGAATTCTCACCAATTCATCCAGAAGAGCATTTGTGAGGTCAGACACTGATGTTGGACGAATGGGCCTGACTCGCAATCTCCATTCTAGTTCATCCCAAATGTGTTCAATTGGCTTGAAGTCAGGGCTCTGTACAGGTTAGTGAAGTTGTTCCACATCAAACTCATCCAACCATGCCTTTATGGACCTTGCTCTGTGCACTAGGGCACATTCATGCTGGAACAGAAAAGGGCCTTCCCCAAACTGTTCCCACAAAGTTGGAAGTATACAATTGTACAACATGTCTTGGTATGCTGCAGCATTAAAATTTCCCTTCACTGGAACTAAAGGGCCTAGGCCAACATCTGAAAAACAACCACATGGCATTATTCCTCCTCCACCAAAACTTTACAGTTGGCACAATGCAGTCAGGCAGGTAACCTTCTCCTGCCATTCACCAAATGCAAACTCGCAATTGTGCTTGGCGATGTAAGGATCGCATGCAGTGGCTCAGCTATGGAAAACCATGCCACGAAGCTTCCGGCACACAGTTTTTGTGCGGTTGTTAACGCCAGAGAAGGCTTGGAACTCTTATTGAGTCAGCAGGTTGCTGACTTAATAAGGTTTCGCAACCTTTGTCAGGTGGTTGCGAAACGCGCATCGAGGCGCTCCATGGGGTGACTTCCCATCAATAACCATCTCCACAAGGTACTTTTCCAATGTAATGCTTTATTTGGTTAATCAGATCAGGGTGCAATTCTAGATGTGGATCCTGGTCTAGGTTCAAGTACTACCTACTGTATATGGTGATAAAGCTTGTATACTTTCCCTATTTATTGTGGTTTGATGGGTGGAATTCATCCCAGTGTAATTTCATGTTTTTATCTGGTCTGTTTTTTGGGGGTAACTTAGTATTGTCTCATTGTAGGTATTAATAAAAATAAATATTTTTAAGTGAAAACTTAAAACATATTTGTACTTTGTCTCTAATTTTGGAAGTTTGGATATTATAAAGTTCATGATATCTATATCCCGACGCTAGATATTCTTGATATACTAATGTTGTTCAGAAAAATTATAGGTGAATATATTGATAAATTATCCTATCCTCCAAGAAATTAGTATAGGGAGTATTAATAGACAGAGCTTGTAACTCATCTAACCTTCTAGCAGAGGTGATGGCTATCAGAAAAAAAAGTTTTTAAGGGGTCGGAAGGCAATAAATTGTGTTGGCTCAAAGGGTGCAGAAGTCTTGAGCTATCCCTGGAAAGTACTGTTGAGATTTCTCCAGATTCAATTGCCAGCCCAGAGACGAAAGAATCGAAGATACTTGATGTCGTTGGACCGGAGATTTCTGTTTTGATGCAGCCGCTATCAAGAAGTCGGCCATGTAAGGAATGAATAAGATGTCCTTTTCTCTTATATGGGCCGCCAATTTCCAGAACTAATTTCGCAAAGATGCGTGGAGCCATAGAAATCCCAAAGGGTAGAGCCTGAAACTGCCAATTTTTGTACAGCGTCATCTAAATCATCTCCACCCTTAGAAACCACTTTATGTATTTGTTTAAACCACTTTGGTTGAACTTTCAAAAGCTGATAGGACACTGATCGGGGGACCCTTGTGGGGAGAAAGAAGTTTGTATATTTTTTTTTACCTTTATAAAACATTTTAAAAAAAATTCCGTCTCTTTCTTTTGAAAAACAGGATGATATTGCCTGAAGATGCGGTTTATATTTTAAACAGAAACTTGCAAAGGAAAGGGAAAAAATAGAATAGTAAAATGCTTGTTTTTGTATATGTTCTTTTTTGTCAGGTTTAAAAATATGTATATATAAATAATCCGTAAACCCCTTTGGTTTATAATGACCCTGAACGTATCATTGGGTTTCTTGATCAGACAAAGGAGGGGAATAGAACCCTGCCCCCTTTTCGGACTCCGGTACAGGGATCAAGACTTTTTTTCTCCACAAAGAAATTACTTCCATTTCTACAGCAGTTTAATGTGTATCTGGACTTTTTAGCCCTATGAGGCAAAATCTTTCTGGAGGGGGAGGGTAAATGACCTCTAGTCGGACTCTCTGGAGCATAGTCAAACAACTTGAAGTTCTCTTGGACCAGGCTCATAGATAGAATCTCAGTCTTCCCTCCCACTTTGGCGACATTGTTGAACGCCCCTCTGGTGGATTGATTTTCATGTTTCAATGTTTCTCTTTTTTTGGGGGGGGGGGTGTTCAATTAAATCTTTTAAAGCTACAAAGGATTATTTTGGCCTCTGAAAATAAGGGGTTTCCTATAAATCAGATGCATTCTCAAGAATGTTATCCAGAAAAACTACCCAAGAAGGAATTCCCCCTCACACAAGATGGCACATAATTTCAACTTTGAAGATCCGTAGATCTCCTGGCCAGTTTCTTAGCCAAACAGCTCTCCTCACAGCAATAGATGGCGAGGTAGTGCAGGCAGCTTATCTAGCCAAATCAGCAGAGGCATCTGCAATAAAATCTATTGCTTTTTGAATCCTAGGGTGAAAGGCTAGAAGTTGAACCATAGAGTACTTCCCTCTAATTTGGGTTCCAAGGTGGTTTAGCCACAGAATAAGGGCTTATTCAGACGAACGTATAATATGTCCGTGCTACGCGCGTAATTTTCACGCGCCTCGCACGGACCTATGTTAGTCAATGGGGCCGTTCAGAGTCAGTGATTTTTACGCAGTGTGTGTCCGCTGTGTAAAACTCACGACATGTCATACACTGTGTTCCAAATTATTATGCACATTGGATTTAAGTGTCATAAACATTTAATTATTAGTTTTTCAATTAAACTCATGGATGGTATTGTGTCTTAGGCTGGGTTCACACGACCTATTTTCAGACGTAAACGAGGCGTATTATGCCTCATTTTACGTCTGAAAATACGGCTCCAAATGAGTGGGCAGATGTTTGCCGACGTATTGAACGGGTTTGCCGACGTACTGTGCCGACGACCTGTCATTAACCCGTCGTCGATTGACAGTTGTCAAACGACGACGCGTAAATTCACTGCCTCGGCAAAGAAGTGCAGGACACTTCTTTGCAACGTAATTTGAGCAGTTCTTCATTGCATTCAATTAAGAGCAGCTCAAGATTACGGGCGTCAAAGACGCCTCGCAATATGCGAGGAGCTTTTACGTCTGAAACGACGCAGCCGTTTTCTCCTGAAAACAGTCTGTCTTTTCAGACGTAAGAGACAGTTCTCGTGTGCACATACCCTTAGGGCTCTTTGGATCATTGTAATCAATCTCAGACACCTGTGATAATTAGTTTGCCAGGTGTGCCCAATCAAAGGAAAATTACTTAAGAAGAACGTTCTACATTATTAAGCAGGCCACAGGTTTCAAGCAATATGGGAAAGAAAAGGGATCTCTCTGCTGCCGAAAAGCGTGAAATAGTGCAATACCTTGGACAAGCTATGAAAACATTGGATATTTCAAGAAAACTTAGGCGGGATCATCGTACTGTGAAAAGATTTGTGTCTGATTCAGAGCACAGACGGATTAGTTCAGATAAAGGCATAATGAGGAAGGTTTCTGCCAGACAAATTAATAGGATTAGGAGAGCAGCTGCTAAAATGCCATTGCAGCAAACAGGTATTTGAAGCCGCTGGTGCCTCTGGAGTCCTGCGAACCTCAAGGTGTAGGATCCTCCAGAGGTTTGCAAGTGTGCATAAAGCTATTATTCGGCCACCCCTAAACAATGCTCACAAGCAGAAACGGTTGCAGTGGGCTCAGAAATACATGAAGACTAATTTTCAAACCATGTTGTTTACTAAGTGCCGTGCAACCCTGGATGGTCCAGATGGATGGAGTAGTGGATGGTTGGTGAATGGCCACCATGTCCCAACAAGGCTGCGACGTCAGCAAGGAGTTGGCGGAGTCATGTTTTGGGCTGGAATCATGGGGAGAGTGCTGGTAGACCCCTTTAGGGTCCCCGATGGTGTGAAAATGACCTCTTCAAAGTACGTAAAGTTTATGACTGACCACTTTCTTCCGTGGAACAAAAAGAAGAACCGCGCCTTCCGTAGCAAAATTATCTTCTTGCCAATGCACCATCTCATGCTGCAAAGAATACCTCTGTGTCATTGGCTGCTATGGGCATAAAAGGAGAGAAACTCATGGTGTAGCCCCCATGTTCCCCTGACCTCAACCCTATTGAGAACCTTTGGAGCATCCTCAAGCAAAATATCTATGAGGGTGGGAGGCAGTTCACATCAAAACAGAAGCTCTGGGAGGCTATTCGGACATCCTGCAAAAATATTCAAGCAGAAACGGTCCAAATACTCACAAATTCAATGTATGGAAGAATTGTGAAGGTGATATCAAAGAAGGGGTCCTATGGTAACATGTAACTTGGCCTGTTAAGTTTTTTTTGATTGAAAGAGCTTTTGATTTATGTAAATATGACCTCCTGCTGCTGCAAATTCAACAAATTACCATTTTAGTTCTCTTTACAACCTTTAAAATGTTTTGATCTCTGTTGTGCATAATAATTTGAAACAGTGCATTTTGAGTTTTTTACTTCTAAAAAAAAAATCTGTCATCATTAGATTTGTTCAATAAAATTAGCATTATACTCCAACGGTTGATGGCTTGAAGATTATACTGACTGTCATTTGCATCGACTATTTAGGAAAATCAGCGAAAAATAACATTTGCATAATAATTTGGAACGCAGTGTATATTTGTGCGTTTCTCACGCATCACGCACCCATTGAAGTCAATGGGTGCGTCAAAATCACGCACAGCACACGGAAGCACTTCTGTGTGACGCGTGTGATTCGCGAAACAGCAGTAAAAACTATGAATGAAAACAGAAAAGCACCACGTGCTTTTCTGTTTACAAACAGAGTGTCATAATGATAGCAGCTGCACGGAAATCCTGCAGCTACGCATCATACGCTGCGGACACACGGAGCAGTTATGTACCTTTTGCGCACGCAAAACGCACACGCTCGTGTGAATCCGGCCTAAAATTGTTCTTTCTATACAGGTGGCTGCAAAATTAGGTTTGAATGAAGCTTCCCTAAATTCCCACTGCATTTTTGTCCCGTGTCTTTCAAACACCCATATCATCAAACGGCAAGGAAGTCCTCTCTGAAACCTTAGACATAGAAACCGCTATATTTGGGGCTATAGCCCAGATTAGGCAGTCCTCATCTTCAAAGAGGTATTTGTATTTAATTTTTTTTTAAATAAACAATCTTGTACGTTTTCTTTGTCTTGTTAATTAATGCCGACACATTTTTATGGACAGAAAACATTATTTTAGTTCTGCCTTCGAGACAGTCAAACATTATGCCCTGTACAGTATGGAACTCTTTTACTCCTTCAATTTTGATTGTGGCTCTAATAGTCTTCAGTAATTGTTCCGTATATTCTGCTGGAAAAAAAAGGTTTACCACTTTCTTCATTCGCAGAGGAAAATGGTGTGGAAGAATCCTAATCTATTTCTCCACTTTGACAAAACCAAATGAAACATATGAAAAAAAACAAAAAACTTCTGAGTTGGAAATATCAGACAGCTAATTTTTTTCTGCCAAAGTACTCATATCATCTCTAGGTCTAGAACTAGATCACTAAAGCACTTTTAACCTTATTTCCTCATTAATGGGAAGGTGTCACGAAAAAATTTTTTTATATATGTTTTTGCTTTTAGTATGTTATTAAAATAAATTTTATTTATTTGTGTTTGTGTTGTACTTTTTTCTCACTTCTCTATGGGGGCTGCCATTTTTTTTCATCTCTGTATGTGTCGATTAACGACACATATAGAGATGGAATACGGCACATACATCCCCATAGTGAATGCGAACGGGAGCCGTTCCATTCACTATAGCGTACGCCGCCTGTGTGGGAACGGCGCATGCGCCGCTCCCACACAGTCCAAAAGGAAGATCTCCGGCCGAGCGACATCCGGCGCCATTTTCATGTGGACCGGAAGCCGCGGCCGGAGAGTAAGATGACTACTTCCGGTCGCGGCTTCCGTCCATATGTTCAGAAACAAGGACTAGTAGCAGAGGTGGCAGGAGCAGGTGAGTTACTGTATGTTTGTGCATGTTCGTGTTATACTGTGTGATTACGACTGTATCTAAGCCTCCTACACTGTGCATTCGCTCAAAAAATGGCAGCACACAGTGTAGGAGGTTTGAACATTCAACCCCCTCCTTTGTGGCACTAGCCAGGATAAAGGAGGGGGGATTGTTTGAAGACGCTAGAGCGAGTGTGTCTTCTCCAATTTTGCAAAATAAAGCAATGAGGTTGCTTTACCACATGCCAATGCTGCAATTTTGGGAATTGCTCCCTCTAGTGACCAGCACATGGAAATATTATAAATTAGATTCTAATTTATAACATTTCCTGACTTGTGAAAAAAATTGAAAAAAAACTAGAACAATGTGGAATCATTTATATACTAACAGTTTAACTAAAAAATAAATATATATTTTTCTAGCGACACATTCCCTTTAAAGACTTGACTGTCTTAAAGATGGAAGGGGATTCTTCTTCCACAGTCTTAGCTACACACAAACACCTTATATAACCACTTTGCTTTTAGGATGCAGATAGCTTTGCTTTAGAAAGCGCACATTCTGTATTTAGAAGACACCTTCCTAGGTCTGTCATTCTGCAACAGCAAACATAGGCCAATCAAGCAACGGAAGATAAACAAGATCTACTCACACTTTTCCCTGAAGCTTGGTTACCGGAACAATGTCAGGCTTTTGCATAGCTGCTTCAGCTGGACTTCATTAGTCCCTGGAAGCGCTGCATAGGTAAGTATTAATGACCAAGAAGCCATGGCACCACCTGGAATGATATACTGGTGGACTCACGGTAGCTGCCACTGGCCCTCCCCACAAGCTGCGTTCACTTTTCGGAAGCTGCAAACCTTTGAGACTTCTGGTTGCGGCTCTCTCAGGCGCACCAATATCACTTCTGGTGGCATGCCATCAAATCCGGCCTGGACCGGAAGATGGCCACGGCCATTCTTGGTCCAATACTGTACATCCTAACTGGGAGGTATAAACGCCATATGGTTGAAGACACACCAACTGTGTGTCGGCAATGACCTAGGTGGTGCGTGTGCCTACATCAGACACCGCAGGAAATAGTAGGCGGAGGAAAAAAAAATAATCAGCCAGGCTGGGGCAGCAATGCTACGGTTTAATCCACAAACCAAGGGCGAAAATAGTCCCTTAATTTCTCTTTAAAGACCTGTAAGGATCCAGGTGTGGTCCCGGTTAAAGTACAGGAAACCACTGAGGCAGTAAAGGAGGTTCTACCTTGATGTGCATGCAGGTTTCCTATGCTAAGGGGAAGACCCTCTCGCTTGGGGCGGAAAAACGGCTGTGGCGGTAAGGGGTTAAAAAGTATGCTGTTCGAACCTTACTAGCACACTTTGACAGCAATTTATTTTAAAGGGTGTTCGTTTTCATTTATACAGCAATGGTAGAAGGGTGGATTTTTATTTGAAGAAGCACAATGGGTGATGTGTCTTTACATGCGCTTCATTACTAGAATATCTTTGCATATAATGCAAACCATTCAAAAGAATACAAAGAAATCTTTGAAGTGATCTCCCTCTGCAGGATCTTTGAAAATATCAAGTTGGATAAATGTATTATGACTTGTAACGAAGATACACAAATCTGGGTTATCAAAAGTATGTTTTTATTATTTGCTGAAAGAAGTGCATGAACGTCAGCATAACAGTTTTTAAGGCTACAGTTAAGTTTGCATAGTTACAACTAGTAAACAGCATGCAAATAAAGATTTTGAGGCTTCTATTACTGTATGACTTACATAGCCATACATTGGGTTTAGACACCAGCAGGAAACATGCTGCTTCCTTCAAACTACAAAAGAAACCTGGAGGATTTATAGAACATTAACTCCTTGCTTAGCAAGTCCCATTTCTACGTACCCTATGATTTTCTTCTTGGTGTGTTATAGTAGATGTTGAAACTATTTTTTTTTGTCTTTTCATTTATATGAAAAAATCATTGGCCTGAATGTAAGAAATATTCAATATCCTCTTAAATTAGTTTTTTTTCACAAACACAACCCCTTTTTAAATAGAAGCCGGCGCAGGTTATAGTCTTTCTGACCCCTTAGATCAGGCATTACATGCCGGGCCAAGTCTCCAGAATAGCTCTCCAATCTGTACCCCTCTCGGACGTCTATATGAGAACAAAGCATAGTTTTGGTTTAGGGAGTTAGAAAATGGGCTTGGTTTTTTTGTGGGGGTGTATTATAACCTCAGCCACGAAGACCTGGTTTACCCTGTTAAAGGAGTACCGATCAACAACAATAGGATACTTGTGTAACTTAAAAAAAAACAAAAAACATTAGCCCCTTAAAAATATATATATTTGTTTTTTAGTAAATACACATTAGATATGTGTTTTTAAAAAGTCTCCTCACCTGACCTGGTTTAGATATGCAAACGATCCGGCCCCCTGCAAGAGTCATGTTCGAACTTCCGTGTTTAGCGATTCCCGACTCCCCCCCCCCCTCCCACAATACCCCAACGGAAGCCTACAAGTTCGGAAACTGCTGTACTTTTAAAGTAGTCAGTGCACTTTTAGATAGAATGGGAGGTCTCGCGATAACCAGAGAAATCTGCTGTTCTGTGCGTAGGAACAGTAGGCTGTTGTGTGTGTGTGGGGGGGGGGGGGGGGTTGTGGGAGGACATAGGGGATGGCGGAAATCACCAAAACATGTAAGTTCGGACCCGACTTTCGGAGAATCGGTTCATTTGCATATTAAAACCAGGTCAATGCAGAGGATTAAAAAAAAACCAGACATTTCTAATAACATTTATTTACAAAAATATATGTTTTTTTTTATTAAGAGGCGAATGAAATGTGAAATAAAACAAGTATTCTATTGGTGATGACAGATACTCTTTATGCCTACACATAAATAGGACTAGGATGGATCCTATCATATGAGCACTGATTTGGAATGCTTATGGTGGTTTACATACAGTACACAAGTCATTAAAGAGGCTCTGCCACCAGTTTAATACTTCTCTATCTCCTAACCTAATAGGTGCTTTGATGTAGAGAACTAGAGTTTTTTTTTTTTTTTTGTTTTTTTTAAACGTTTTATTGACAAAGTTCTGATCATTTACTCCCGCAGTTCCTTCACCAGAGTGACGGGAGAATGACCAGACATCGCTTCCAGCTGTGCCAGGACTGCTGCTGAGGAGGATAATCGTCCTGGCAGAGGCTGGAGGCGATGTCTAGTCATTCTCCCGCCGCTCCGGTGAAGGAACTGCGGGAGTAAATGACGTCACAGCGTGATCTCGCTGTGCTGTGAATAAAGCTGGGCATGAATGAAGAGAAGTGTATGACGCTGATTGGTCAGCGTCATACACTTTTCTTTACAATGCCCACTTGGTGAAATTAAAAAACAAAAAACACCCAGTTGGGCATTTAGAAAGAATTTGCATAAATGTAAAAAAAGAACAGAACTCGGTCACTAATAAAAGTTTTTAAAAAAACAATAGTTATCTACATCACAGTGCCTATTAGATTCGGTAGGAGATAGGGTAGTATTAAACTGGTGACAGAGCCTCTTTAAAGGAGTATTACAGTTTCAAGAAATACAGGTTATTCACTGGGAAATTAAATGTTGTAGTTTTGTAATATACTTACTGTATGAATGCCTCATGATCTGCTTGCAGTCATTCAATATAAACCTTTATTGTTTACTACCAATGCATAAAAATCTTTGGTGGTCATGTGATGGACACAGGTGCAGGACGGATTACAGTTACAGTACAGTTATCACAGGTCTGTCTTGTAACGAGCGGACCTCCTGTGTGTCCATCACATGAGCAGGACAGATTTGGATCTTATGCAAGTAAACAATGAAGGTTTCTATTGATTAAAAGCAAGGAGAGATCTTGAGAATACGGTTCGGAATTGATACAGAAACCATGTTGGAAAATGTTATAACTTTTCATTGTACAAAACATGCTGTATATACTGGATCCATAAGAACCCTTTTAAAGTTGTCAAAATTATTTTTAAATGTTTCATACATATTCATTTTCTAGCAACCAGGTTGACAATCAATGTGGTTGCAATTAACTTTCCAATACGGCGTGTCACTCTCTGAATAAGAAGTCTAATATACAAGTCTCTCCAGGAAGGTTGAATCATCAATAACGGCCATATTAACGGTCATCCCGAGTTTTGGACAACTTAAAAGAAGAGTATATCTCAAGAACGGATATTTAGTATTGATTTTTTTTTTACTTTTAGGGGGAAATATTTAAGTCTTGCATCTCCCTGGTCAATAAATCAATACAGATCTTTAGCTACATTACATAGAAATGTTGCTGGCTATATAGTCTCATACAATCTTAGCTGAAAAAAATAATTAACTTCAAAAGCAAATCATTTTAATGTTACAAACTATCCCTGGAATGCAGTTCTCTCATGGCATCAATACATTCACAGTAAAGTGCGGCAATGAAATGTAAAGTGGTTTGATCAGATGCTGTGGATAGAATAAAGGAAATGGTATTTAGGCAGTGAAAGTTGTATTGATTTTACATCAAGCAAAGCAGCATTTTGATAAGCAGTTTTGATAAACATGACAATATTTTTCCCTTAACAGTATTTTCATTTCTAATACAATTGAGACCTCATGTCGATTTATTCCACAACATTCATCTTCAAAAAGTTCCACCTGATTTTGAAATGTAAAATATTGCATGGTCTTGTCTAGGAAGTCATTTTCTTCTTGCACTCAACAGAGCAGAAGACCATCCCCTCTATTGGCATGAACTTCTGGCCAATCAGACACTTGCTGCAACATGAGCATAAGAAGCATTCCGAGGAGGCATGCCAATGGAATCCACTGTAGCTCACACGCTGAACTTCAGGATCAATGGCATTGTGACAACCTTGGCATGTCTAAGGGAAGAGAAATAAACACGATCTATAATAATGCCAATCTATATGCAGCCTAATAGTATGGTGCATTGCCTGCCCAGACCCAACCCATGTCTGCATTGATGTGGGCAGCCAGAGTATTTTCCTCCACAGGTCTTTGGTTTGAGCCAATACCAGCACAAGTACATTTAAGGACTGGCAGTGAGACTTTAGAAGATGGTCCTGGCTACCAGAGGTGCAAAATGTCCAAAAACCCCTGGCAGTGAAAGGGTAAACGGGGATGGCCTGCCTATTTGCCATATTAATGTATATGGACGTCATTGAGGAGATGGGGTGGTGGTCCCTTGGATGTTATACTTTCAGAAAATATATGGGTATGCGGGTTTAGTATGAATTTTTTATTTGGCAAAAGTGTGAATATTGTCCTGGCTACCAGAGGTGCAAAATGTCCAGAAACAGGTAGTTGAAAGAGTTAAAGAACAGATGATTGGTGCTGTATATACGCATGTATTTTTATTCCAGTGTAGACCGCCAAGTGGTGGTGTGATGCTGGTCAGTCAGTCATATGTGTACCTGTGTGTACAGCGCGTGTGACAATGAGCTAGCCAGCAGGTCAGAGGAATATGATCATTAGTACTAGACCGCTCAGCTTTGTATGCAGCAGTAAAACAAGATGTCAGCGAAAAATGGCAAGATTTCCATGCGAACGCTCAAACGAATGTTTCAACATTGTTTTTAAAGAACTTATGATATGGATACAGATATGCAAGACATTATGAAAGGATCACTAAAGCACTTTTTCTAGGACAATGAATTAAAAGTTTGGTTTTTTGAGGCCACGTGTGGGTAACTGAAGTCAGGACAAAATACAGTAGACTATTGGATTTCCTAAGAATCAGTTAAGAAAAGAATTACAGTCTTACCACAGCATGATTTTTCACATAGCAAGGCTTGCACACTGGCTTGTCATTCACCATCACATAAACTTCACCAGCCAGGACACAGTCACAGTCGAAGCAACAGAAGTGTTTCAAATGCCAGTTTTGACCTTCTGCTTGAGTATATTCATTGCTGAAAATCAACTAAGAGAAGAGAAATCATACTCATTTGAATTCTGACCACCAGATGTCGCTGGATCCTTACTTTTTAATCAATGAGTTGTGCCACCTAGTGCACATTTAGGAAAAGTACAACAAATAAAAAGATATTGGTGATTTAGAAACACTCAATGCTTTAAATTCAAACAATGAAGCTACTAAAGAAATGTTGTAAATTCAACTAGTAATTGCATTATTATCAATAGGTAAAACTGCAGGAATCCAGTTCCAACACTGTAGTTTATGGCAGCTATAATACAGTTCTATACAACTAGTTTAAGCTGATATAAAATACTGCAAAACCAACTTCTCAGTAGAATTATTATTGTTCTAGTCTTCCTTATGTAATTTACAGCACATTGTAAGTGTACCGATCACTACAACCAGAAGCATAATATAGTATATACTGTAAGGCTACAGTGCCCTGTGTCTTTAATACAGGGCAACATTCCTCTATTCCCACACACAAAACTAAGGCTCTGTTCACATCTGCGTTGGGGTCCCGTTCTGGCGTTGCGTCGGAGCTTTCCGTCAGAATGGAACACTGAACAGACACAAACAAATCAGAGGTTTCGGTTTCCATCACCATTGATTTCAATGGTGACGGATCTGTTGCCCATGGTTTCAGTTTGTCTCTGTTGTGCACCGGACCCGTTGTTTTACTGGAAGCTATAGCATAGTCGAGACAAACGGAAACCATGGGCAACAGATCCGTCACCATTGAAATCAATGGTGATGGAAACGGAAAACTCTGTTTTCCATTTGTGTCAGTTCAGTGTCCTGTTCTGATGGAAAGCTACGACGGAACGTGAGAACGGGACCCCAACGCAGAGGTTAACAGAGCATTAGTTGTTTGTTGTGATCACTAGGTGGCCTGAGGCCAATTTACTTGATAAGCTTACATCACTCTAACACTCAAACACATTTATGACGCAGTAGTGTTAGGCACACTTTAAAAATATTTTTTTTTTACCTTTTGCCTACATAGCTAAAAGAAAACGCCTTCTTTCCAAAAGGTGTTCTGTTCATATGCTCATCTTTTGGCTGTGTGAGCAGGAGCAGTAAAACGTGAAGGACTCACAAATAGAGTCCTTTCACATGTTGCTTAAATACTGTGGATTTTCCGCAACGGAATTTGTTGCGGAAAATCTGCAGCGTAATGCAGCAGCAGCAAAGTGAATGAGATAGAACAAATCTCATCCACATGCTGCGCAAATACGGAGCGGAAAAAACGCTCAGTAATAGACAATGTGGTGCAGAATTTTAATCTGCAGCGTGTCAATTGTATTTGCATAAACGATGCTTATTTGTTGCGGATTTTCTCCAATTAATTCAATGGGGAGGTAAATCCTGCAACAAATAGCAGTTGTTGATTTTTTTTGTTGCGGATTCAAAGAGATTCTGCCGCAAAAAAAGTATAGCTAGAAAAAAAACAAACAAAAAAATTCTCATACTTACCCAGAAGTCTGTGTCTCTTCCTCCAGGCCAGCCTTCTGGGATGTCGATTCATCCTATGTGACTACTACAGCCAATCACAGGCTGTAGCGGCAGTCACATGGGATGAAACGTCATCCCAGGAGGTCGGCCTGGATGACATCAGAGGGCCGGTTTCATGGGATGACGTGTCATCCCATGTGAGCGCCGCTGCAGCGGTCCCCTGGGATGAAACGTTAAATGCTGCAGGTTTTCTGGAGGGGATATTCAAGGCAAAAAACTGCACAGCTTGGTGCGGTTATTTGCCTGGCATTCCCTGCAGCGTACAGGGCGGATCCGTTGCGTGCTTTTATGCAGCGTAATCGCCCCGTGTGTACTCAGCCATAGGGCAATTTATCCACTATGAACATTTTGTGCAAGTGTCGTGTCAGTAAACTAATCATCCTTGTGGGAAAGCGAGGCCCCAAGGTATTTTATGCTGGTGGCCACTGCTCCTTGTCACAACTTAGGGCCTGTTCACACCATGTTTGCCTTCAGGTTGGTCTCTCTGTTTAGTCAGAGAAACAGATGAACAGAAAGACAAACGCAAAGTATCGTTTCCATTTGCAATACCATCGATTTCAATTGTATTTATTTTTTCCAGTTGATCTCAGTTTGTGTCCGTTTCAGTTTGCGTCCATTCCGCTATGTTTCCGCTTTTTTACAGAAATAGCGCAGCGCACTACGCTATTGTTTCTGTGAAAAAACCTAAACCTAGCAGAACGGACGCAAACTGAAGTCAACTGAAAGAAAAAAAAAAATGCCATTGAAATAAATGGTATTGCAAACGGAAGCGATACCTTCCGTTTGTCTTTCCGTTAATCTGTTCCTCGGATGGAACAGAAAGACCAAATGTGATGTGAACAGGCCCTTATACACACACACACACACACACACACACTTGAAACAGAAACGTTTTATAAATCACTACAAAAACGTACACATGAAAGATAAAAAAAAAACAAAAAAACAACATACATAACATGATGCAACATAAAATTAATTCCATTCTGTAGATGACATATATTAAAAGCGAATAGAATTGAAAATATTGCTTTGAGCTTATAGAAAATCCAGTCCTATTCATTTAGCTGGTGCTTCTTGCAAGCTGGGCATCCATTGGTGCATAAAATCAGCGATCAGGGTATACACCGACTGTCCAATAAGGACTGTCACAGTTCACTACACATCTAGGCGTTGTGAATAGGATTCTTGTCACAGTGCTTTACCACTGAATAATGTTACATTTACAAAATAGCGCCATAATTGCAACCATAAAAAATAAAAATAAACTTTCAGCAGTGACCAATGAAGGTTCAATGGCCCTTAAATACACTTAAAAGGGAACCTGTCACTTTGAATATACAATCTCATCAGCAGGCAGAATGTTATAGAGAATGAGGAGCGGAGCAGATGGATATATAGTTTTGTGGGAAAAGCTTCAGGACAATCTGTAATTTATTGAAATCTGTGTTTATTCTGGGCTTAGGAGTCTAGAGGGCAGACCTGCTAAGTGATTGACAGATCTGAGACGGTCCACTGGACTCTGATTTTGTTGGAAAAGTTTCAGTATTCAATCTGCTCAGCTCCGCCTGTTCTAATAATCTGTCTGAGGATCAGACTGCATTTTAAAGTGTCAGGTTCCCTTTAAGTCATCCCAGAAGTGTCATAATGATGTCATTATAGCTTCGTGCAGCAGGAAGTGCAATGTATTTTTATTCCTACAATCTTGTGCAGGTTGGATTATTCTATTTCGTAGGCCACAAATATAGAACAACTTGCCGCATAAGTTTCTAATACAATGGATCAAGTAGATTACAACAGGGATCAAAAAGTATAGCCACTCTGAGTGAATTTACTGTTCCCCCTTAGCAAGCTGCTCTCTGTTTTACATAGTCTACACTGCGCTTAACACTAAAGGGATATAGACAGCCATGTGCTGACAGAAGAAGTAGCGAACAGGAGCAATTTCAAGGATGATGCAATAAGGAATTTCTGCTTAAGTAATTAAAAAACAATAAAAAATTATTATAATATATATATATAAATAATTTTCCATACGATGCCTCTAAAGGTGTTGGTACAATTTTAAAGCTGCTGAAGCAGTGAACATGAAATTACCTCATCACAACCTGCACACCGAGGCTTCTCACTGTCACAGTAATGTCTGCCACAGTACAGTTTTCCCTTTTTCCAGAAGTAGATCATGTCGACCAGAAGTTCATTGCAGGTGAAACAGACAAAGCAAGAAGGATGCCACAGCTTGTCGTAGCCGGCCCGTTCTGCATACACTGCAGGGTCACCCTCCTTCATATTCTCCTTGCACCGGAAGCAGTACTGTGGAAACAAGTGTAAAAAGATTATATTATATCTTACAATAAACCACAGGTAGATGATGTTTAATGAAGCAAAACAATGGGGAGGAAGCCGAGGATGCCAGCGCCACAAATGACAGGTAAGGCTGAATCTGTGCCAACAGTAACATATGTTGTTGTGGAACCTACATGCATCCCAGTTCCAAAATGCCATGTTGACAGTGACATGGACCATAAATCAGCAATGCATAGAGGCTTTCTAATCCTGCTGGGACAGTGAAAAATTGGGCTGAGAGCAGGAATTAGGCAGGCATGCCGAAGCGATTGTTCATGTCTCAGCACTCCCTCTCTACGCAACGATAAAATGCTAATTACCAATCCAATTGTGAGCCGGGTCACAGTGCAGTCTTCGCCCTCTCAATCTTTTAACCCTTCCCTACAGTCACAAACATCCCATTGTCCCAGGAAAGGAACGCCTCTGATGGAAAAATTGCCTCAGCCACGGCAGTTGCTCACAATACGAGATATTCCCATAACTGGAGATATCCTTCTTATGGAGTTCTGTGAGTAATGAGAAAGTTTTATGACATACGATTCACTTCCAACCACAGCTGAAATCTGGAGCAGTCAGAGTGAATAAATAAAAGCATCGTGGGCTGCGCTGGATGGATAACAACCTGTAAACACGCGGAAAGAGGAGCCAACGCATCTTTACTAATTCAGATTTGAATAAATCATTGCTTTTTCTTACGTTTTTACAGACCTTACTTGAGATAGCAAAGAATTCCTCACTACACACCATAAATTAGGTGAAAAGAATTTGGAGTCAGTGCTGAAAGCAAAAGCTTCAGAATAGCAGACTTTCTGGCACAGGGACTCACATGGAGAAAGAAAACGTCCACATCAAAGGACACGCACTACCACTGTCCTACGTTTCTATCCATATAAGATATCCACGGCACGCAGCTTATAGTAGTGCAGATTTTACCCATCCAGAGCAACTGCTAGGGTATGTTCACACAGAGGAAATGTGCGGCAAAAAAATAAAATAAAAACATATATCATATATATATATATATATATATATATATACCGTATATTTTTATTTTTTTATTTTTTTAAAAAGCGTCCTGCTCGATCGTCGGGCGGGTTCCGCCCGAACATACCATTGAAGTCAACGGGAGGGAGGAATCTTCCTGCTGACGGCAGGAATAGCTCTGCAGCGGATTTTGCGGCGAGACCCGCTACTCAAAATCCGCTGTGTGAACGGGGCCTAAAAGTGCAATGCAGTCAATATGTTTGTGCTATATAAGCAACAGGAAATGTATACCCTAATATATTCCCACTAGCAGAGTCTCGAATACCAAAACAAGAAGAGGGAAATCCCATTCCTGGTAGTCTGTTTGACAACAGTCTGCAGCCAGTAGGCAAGTTACAGTCTATAGTCCAATGATGGGGGGGGCTGGTTGCTACTATAGGGAGTTTGATTTAGCCTTCACAGGTGGTGGACCTCTTCTGTCTGAAGTATGTGCAATCCTGCTAGTGGGAACTGCAGATAATACAATTTCTCTACTACACTGAACCCACAAATTGGAGGTAAAGTTAGAGAGATAGAATCAGAGATTGGTGTAAAGCTGACCAAAAAGACCTCCCTTAAAGCTGTGCGTTTAAAAAAAAAAAAAAAAAGCTAGCAATAGTATAGGCTAGGAATACATTAACTTTTCCCTGAACTGCATAGCAATATTGTAAGGGAGAAGCGAGGTCTCTTTCTACAAAGTCACACACGTACTGACTGCTTAGTCAGACTATATAGAAGCCAAAGTTATCAGTGAGGAAAGAGATATGAACAAATGGTAAAACATTGTATGCTGCTTCTTCTCTTTCTTCCTGTATAGGATAAGGTCGATAAAATCAAAAAACGGGAACTAAAGTAGATGAATGATGCGATCATCATCATGTCAATTGTATAACAGATTGGGAGATACGACAATCTGCTGCAAGTTTGAGATCAGACTTCAAGGGGCCAGTTGTGGGAAGACTTCATCACATGAAACAAGCAACATCTCCATTATTCTCTTTATACATAGCGTGAGAAAAAGATGCGAACAGTCTAGCGGACATCAGTTGTAATACTTTGTATGCAACTCACATAAACAGATCCCGATGGTGCAGCTTCCTTGTCTTCTACATTCTTTACAGTGGTAAGGGTGCTTCGATTTCCATTGTCCGGTTTAACCGTTTCACCCGCCTGTGCACACACTTCTTTGGGCAGCTTGACATCTCCTACACCCAGGACTTCATTTTTGTATTTCTTCACAAACTGTTCCATCTGCTTCACTTCGTTGGAAGAGAGCTCATGACACTTGGAAGGATCCTGGTCATGGGCTGGCAGCTGCTTTGCCAACTGTTTCTTCCTGTATTGAGCTCCCTCCGAACCAGCTACAGGCTGTTTCTCTTTTGGAATGAGTTCCATGTAACGCCTGGCCTAGAAGAACAGGAATTCGTACAGTCAGCATGGAATTTCCATTAAAAAATAAAAATAAAAAGTTAAAAATCAACTCATGTTTATAATAATGAAAATGTAAAAAAAAAACAAAAAAAAAAACAAAAAAAATTTGTATATACACATCACATGATATTTACCAATTCCAATAACTGAAAGAACACTTATTATTTCAAATAATGAGAAACTTACATATGAATGAATGGCAATGTGTGCTCCCACCCTCTGTGCTTAGGAAATCTTCCACAGAAAGTATTATACCTTTGTTGTAATATATAATCTACCATTCCAATGCAGCACTGTATACACAAACACTACACAATTCTGGACAGCTTTACTTGCTCTGCAATGGATCTGAGCAACAAAATGTTCATATTGAAATAGTTGCTGTAAAGACCTCTTAGCAGCAGGGTATACTTTACCCCAAGGCTTTGAGCATCTCCTCCATTCCAATGTATGAAACGTGTAAGTGTGGGTACTTACTAGAGTTTGGTTCTGCACTGGTGGTGCCCATTCATAGGTCACAGTGTTGATGGACACGTCTTTCTTTGCTGCGACAGGACTAGTCAGGATCATTACATTCCTTTTGTAAGTGGGAATGCCATCTGTTTTCAGCTTTGCAATCAGAGCGGTGTATTTTGTATCTTCAAATAGCTTGCCAACTTTGTGATCATCTTCGCTGTTTGAAGGAACATCATGTTCTTCTTGCCCACATTTGCAGTTTCTACAGATCTTTCTAGATATCACAAAACGTGATCAGTCATATAAAATGCACATGATATAATAGAAAGACTTCTTACTTTAACATATTAGGACTGCGCAAATGCATACACAAAACATTACAAGTTTTCCACCCAATTCATTTTTACAAAATCTGGGTAAACTCTTGAAACCATTTCTTTTTTTTCAGCTCCAATGCATGCAAAAAAAAAAAAAAAAAAATTCAAACGATTTGAAAATAGTCTAGAATAAAAACGTCCCATGGTTTTGTGTCTACGGCTCCTCTGCAGATCTATGAGAAGTTAACAGACTAAAAACAAATCCTGTGTAGTCGTATCATACAGTCAAACTCCCTTCTATCTGTTCTGTACTTAAAATGAACATATGACGGGTATACTCATGTAGGGCAGGCAGTAGACTCATCAGGACGAGCAAACTCTTCATATACTTTACTGCTACTGTGCCCGTATGGTCAGGAGCGGGGCAATGGCTGTGACAAACAGCCGCAGTACTGCTCTAGCGGCACAATTCAGAGTAGCCTCTGATCTCTACCGGTTAACGCTTTGTATACTCCAATCAATGCTTTTTGCGACATACAAAGGGGGGGCCACCCTTGGATTGCGTCACAGGCAAACTCGGGGACGCGATCAGGGCCCACAATAAATACAGTTTATTAAACAGAAGTCCCAGGACATAAACTAATATACACATATTTGATATCATCACGACTGCAACAACCTGGGCAATAAATCTACAGCATCTAGTAAATTTAAACAGCTGTGAACTTGTAAGTCCAGCACTCACCTTTTCCCATTATTGGAGTTTTACAATTTATAGATGTAACTTTTTAAGAAACGCTTCCTGGTAATATATAGCGGATCTTAATGGAGGCGGAAGATATTTGTCTCATTGGAACATTTATTATAAAACACCTAAAGACTAGGTGGAGTATTAGGGTATGTTCACACGCAGTGACCAGAAACGTCTGAATATACTGAGCTGTTTTCAGGCGAAAACAGCTCCTGATTTACAGACATTTTTCACTGCGTTTTTTACGGCCGTTTTTGGAGCCGTTTTTCAACGGAGTCAATGAAAAACGCCTCCAAAAACGTCCCAAGAAGTGTCGTGCACCTCTTGACGAGCCGTCATTTTACGCGCCGTATTTTGACAGCAACGCGTAAAATAAAGGCTCGTGGGAACAGAACATCGTAATTCCCATTAAAAGCAATGGGCAGACTTCTGGTTCCGGCGCTGGGATGTGAGGACGGAGCTGCATGAGCTCCTGAAGCCCTGATCCCCTAACCCATCTACGCCACACACCCGCAGGATATAAACATCCCGGCATTAGGAGGAGAGTTGGGGGACAAGAACCGGGCGGTTTATGGATAGATATCTCCTCCGGAGCGGCAGCAGAGAGATCTCCTGTCCGGCCGAGCACAGCACACGAGGTGAGGTGCCATCCAAGATGGCGGCGCCGCTGCAGCCACCACTTTCACAGAGCCAGTCTCAGAGCCCAGAAATTCAGAGGGAAATGCTATCGCCGTCGGTAATGATTGACTCACAGATTGATTATCGGAAGCTGGCAATTGAGGTAGCTACCCAACTGGCCCCAGACATCAGAGAATCCCTAATAGCCACAGTCACAACAACGCTCCAAAAACTCCAAAATGAGGTGACATCTCATGGCAATCGACTAGATGAATTGGAGCAGCGGGTTGGTCTCATGGAGGATGAATCAGCAGGGGCACATACCTCCATTAGAGACCTAATGCGAGATAACACAAAACTCAGAGACCGCTTAGAAGATCTTGAGAATCGGTCCAGAAGAAACAATTTAAGGATAGTGGGACTGCCTGAGCATATTAGACCGCAGCTCCTCCAGGGCATCTGCGAGACGGAGTTACCAGAAGCGCTAGGCCTGACCAGATCTTGCAGAGTGGAAAGGGCACAGAGTGGGCCCCCCTGGTCCGAGCGCCAACGCCAAAAGGAGAGCCGCAAAGCAGACCGCGCCAGGTGATCATGCGGTACTTGGATTACAATGACAAAGAGGAACTTTTGCGCACTTTCCGGAACCGTAATACCCCTTTGCATATAAGGGGGCAAAAATCATCCTGTTTGCAGATTATTCGGCAGAAGTCACAAGGCGTCGGAGAGCATTTGGAGGGGTTTGCACCTCCCTTTACAAAACGCAAAATCAAATTTCAGCTACAGTATCCGGCCACTTTGAGGATCATGCAGACAGATGGCTCCACCAAGGTATTCCACAATCCTGAGGAGGCGGCATTATATGTAGACAAGATCCCTGGACTTCGGGGCCCTAGACAATCGGGAGAGGAGACGGCGAGTCAAGGTACAGGAGGGGAAGGTCCTCGTGCACCAGTTTCTTCACCGAGGGACTGTACATGGTCAGATATCGCCCGCAATTCCACTTCCTCACCCAAGCAACAACGGGCAGAATCGTCGAAGATGCCACATCGACAACGCTCAGAAAACCGGCTTGCAACCATCCCGGACTGATAAGTATCTCATAGAGGCTCCATGAGCGCATTTGATTGTGCCTTATATATTTATGTGGCAATTGGTTCTGGTGGGATATTATGCCGACAAAATTCCTGCTATAATAGGCATAAGCACTTGTACCCGTGTTGTATAGGAAGCCCAACTTATTTTAATACTTTAAAAATTAAAATATGAAGTTCCAGTATATCACGAAAAGATGGCGGGAAGGGGAGGGGGGGGAGGGGTCACAGACAAGAAAAAAGTGAAGTTATGTATGCCAATTTAAAGTTTGTCTCACAGGAAATGCTGGTGACATTCCTGGATGGGCATTTTGTTGTTAAAGGTTGTGCCAATTCTCTGGCACTGAATGTAAATGTTGTTATTGTAATGTTGGGAGCAATCTGGAGCAGACGCCGCCGGGCAGCTACCAAGGCAGCAAAGCACTCTTGCCTAGAAATAGATATATATGACCAGTCAATAGTGAACCTTTTCGGAACGCCCAATTTATGCAGCTGACCTCGTGGAATGTAAAGGGGCTCAGATCCCCTAACAAGAGAATGATGGTACTCCGCCACTTAAAAAAACTCCATACGGACATCGCTCTTCTTCAGGAGACACATTTGGAGGAGAGCGACTTCCACCGCATGAAAAAGTTGTGGGTGGGCCAAGTATACGGCTCTTCAGCTTGTGGCCGTAAAGCGGGGGTACTTATTTTAATAAATAGAAACCTGGTACATGAGGTAATCCACACTGATGCAGATAAGGAAGGGCGACTGCTCCATATTACTCTAAGCACACCATGTGGGGTATTAAGCATTTATAACGTGTATGGACCTAATAGTGATAATATTGCATTTTTCAATGGTTTGGAAAGGGCCCTTATGTCAGATAATGTCCAGCACAAAATAGTGGGAGGTGACTTTAATACAGTTTCTGATCACAAGGAGGATAGACGCACACACAGTTCACAAAGCACGGAATCCATTCCTACAAGGGCTCCCAGAAAACAGGACCGAGTGTTGGGACCCCTGATGGAAAGAACACTTAATAGATCCCTGGAGAAGGGGTAACCCGGAAGCCTGGGAATTTACACATTACTCCCACGCTCAACAGTCCTGGTCCAGGATTGACTACCTCTTAATATCCCCAACACTTCAACCGAGGCTGGGGGCCGCTGAGATAGGAGACCTAGTGATCTCAGATCACGCCCCGGTACGAGTAGATTTTCAGGAAATATATCCCAGAGGATCAGACTTCGTATGGAGATTCCCGGCTCATTTAGCAACTGATGACACCTTTGTGAGACAGCTAAGAGGGTGGTAGTTAGAATACACGTCGACGAATTCAGGACACAGAGATGACCCCTCACTGTACTGGGATACGGCCAAGGCAGTGCTGAGGGGGAGGATAATGGCGTATACTGTCAGCAAAAAACGGGAAATAACAAAAATTTAATGCCTCTAGTGCTACACTGAGGGCAACCTATACAGCATATTTGGCACACCCTACACTAGATGCTAGACAGGCCTGGATTCAGGCAAAAACACTCTTTTGACGAGTGGGCAGCTCAAAAAGAAACAATGCATACTCGAGATTTTGAAGCTACTTTACATAAGTTTGGAAGTAAGGCGGGTAAACTTTTGGCCAATATGGCTCGAGGAAAGCACTCAGTGCAACACATAGCGAAATTAAGGGATCATAATGGGCGAGAAACATGCGATCCAACTAGTATTAATTCCATCTTGGCTAAATTCTATGAGGAGCTATACTCTGATACATCTTCCCTTTCATTGACAGACACACTGTTAGACAAGGTCACTTTACCGGTCATCTCCGCGGAACAGTTGCAACTTCTAAATGCCAGGGTCACAAGGGAGGAGGTGGATGAGGCAATAAGAAACCTTAAAAATAGTAAGGCGCCTGGCCCAGATGGGCTGACCGGCGAATTTTTTAAAGCAATGCGGGAACAGATTACGGAGACTTTGGTCTCCTTGTTTAACAATGCTCTGGGAGAGGAGGGGTTACCACCATCAGCAGACACATCTTATGTGAAATTATTGTTAAAACCTGGAAAGGACCCCCTACTACCAGGATCATACAGACCCATGTCGCTCATAAACGTGGACGCTAAACTCCTTTCCAAAATCATAGCTGATAGGTTAGCGAAT